>NC_045476.1:30867647-31167647 GCF_009650955.1 Corvus moneduloides | reverse complement strand
GAAATAGGTTTTGAAGTTGCAGAAAATATGCTTAGCAAGATAGGTAAGTTTAAGCTTAATAATGAAATATTGTGCATTGTTATATAAAGGCATAACAAGCAAGTATTGTATACAACAGATGTACATGTGCTGTTGAGGATTGGTTAAAACAGTTGTCTGTAATTTTTAGAAGCATGCTAATTGGCTAAGAAGCTTTTAAGAATGCCCTGTAATCAGGAAGTCTCTGGATGCCTGTGATGGTGTGAGCTTTGTACCATCTCTGTCTCAACTCTGTATGTGAGATTGACAATGGAATAAAATAATAAAAAGGCTGCTGGAACGCCTGTCCAGGCTCCCTGTCCCATTTGCTTGATGAGAACGCCAACAGATCCAGCCTCTGAGGAGGCTGAATCACACTCATCTGCAGTTTGAGCATCCTCGGTTTTCATCTGGGGATGTGTCTTGGCAGGACAGCTTCACTTATGCTGAATTTCACAACACTGTAGGTGAACAGCTCCTGCTTTCAGAGTTCACACAGGCATCTCTCATGACTGAGCAATACTAGTTAGCTGAACTCACTCTTTACTCCTCTCTGGATAACCTATTTATTAAGAACCCAAATAATACTTGGAAAAATGGAAGAAAATACAGATACATACCTTTCCTACATATTTCTTCAGGCTTTCTGAAGTACTAAATCAATTTACGGCAGTGTGTAAATTTTGTATACTATAATCAATAATGCTTAAAAAGGTCAGCACTTTTTAGTGCTTAAGTAACTCAAAAAAACACTTCAAAAAACTACAAGACTTCTTGTAGAAAGATGAACTTGGTGATTACAGCCATCTCAAGGAAAAAACAAAACATGTTTTGCTAGTTCCAAAAAATTTTACTTAAGAAATAGTGTAACTAGGAGCTACTGAAAATTAGGTCTTGTATAGTACACTGTTACATAAAATGACTGACATAGGTACTCCCGGACTGGGCATTTTAGATAGACGTGTGGCAAGCTTATAAATAAGTACACCAGGAGCTCCATGCTATTAAAGACATAGATAAATCATTTGCTAGGGTTCCAAATATACACAAATGATGCTTACTTTGTGATGTCCAACTGCAGAAGGCAAATGTGTTTTCTACTATAATACTCAAATATAAATTATGTATCAGTTAATTCCTATGGCCTCTAAAATGGCAGTTCACACCCTGGTGTGAACTCTTAGGGTTAAGCAGAAGCCATCATGGGGTACTTTTCTTCTTCAGTTTTGATGCTCAGCCATGGTTGTGACCATGTCTCAAACACTGAATCACACAGTATCTATTTCAGCCTGCTTAGTTAATACTATTAGTTAACCACTGTACTGTAGTTAACCCCTGAAGAATGATTTCATCTTCCTTCTGTAAAAATATTACAACAACTGATTGTTGAAGTGCTTCGTTTGGTTTAGCAAGCCACAGCCTTCTCGGGAAGTGCTGTGGGGCTGCTTAGGACAGAGCGGCTGTTCTGCTCTTCCGCAGTCCTTCTGGACAGCCCCACATACCTGCTCCTGCTAGCTGTTGGCTCCACAACATGGTGACACTAAAGGAGGTGAGAAGGGTCTCTCCATGTGCGCCCCTGAGGACCTTTATTGTTACATCTTGTCCACGTGGTTCCCAGGGGCAGTGAGACCTCATGGTCAGGGAGTAGGGGGGTTTTCTCAGGGCCCAGGCGTGGTACGGCAGAGTTGGGGTACAGGAACCAATAGGGAGAACCAACGGGAGTGGCCAGGGCTAGGGGCAGGGGAAAGGGGGGGAATACAGCACCACAACTGATATAAGAATACATCTCCTAATCTAAAGCATCCAGACTTGTGCATACAATTTCTCAGGTTCAAATTCATTTGTGCTAGATTTATCTCACAATCTTCTTAATAAATATGCAGTCTTGTTCTACCTTTCCCTTACAGGCTGCAGGAAAACACATTCTCATGACCTTGAGATTCAGTAGAGCCCTCTAAAAGCAGCAGCGGATGAACTTCTGTACTACAGTATAAATTGGTATGTTTCGGTTTTAGGAAACATACTTTAGGAATGAAAATTTCAGCACACAACAATTTCTCACTGAATAGCACTTTCAGTCTAGGAGATTGAGCAATTTTTTCTGTGAACTTCAGGCTAAATCCCATGGGTGACACTTTCTACATACTTCCTTAGAAATTACTTTTTCACATAGGCTTATAAGGTCACCACATAACTTTCAATGTAAAAGTTCAAGAAAGAGGTTTCAGTATCTTTTTTTAAGGTTAAAGTTAGGATGACAAAATTCTACTGTGAAAGAGAGCAAGTTCATTCAAGTTAAACATTCAAATAAAAGCAAGTTCTGCAACCAAGCAGAAGGAAAGGTAGAAAATTCTATTTGATGTAAGAATTGAAGGCAGTCCTGGTCTCTGCACACTCTCTTCTAGTCACCACTGAATATTATTCTGATGTATGTAGAAGACTGATTATTTTATTGAAGTAATTAATCAAGTAATGACTACACTTGTGTGTTCAATTATAGTCTTTATGGTTGATTAATCTTTATAATACATGTCATTACTGGCTCTATTTTTTTCCACCCAGGGCAAAGAAGGCCAATGTAAAAAATGAGAAGAGAGCTATAACAAACTTGTATACTTAGAAGGTATGGTAACAATGTTAAAGACACATTTTTCAGTGTCAGAAATATTGGTTTGCCTACTGAAGCTGAAAAATAAAATGCACACTTGCTAAACATACAATTCCTTTGCAGGAATTTGATTTTTAGAAGTTAGAAAGCAGGGGGTTTAATAGTCATAATGTACTTAAGCTTACCAGAAACAATAGGGGAAGGAAGGAAAAGAGAGAGAGAGAAAGAGAGAGAAAGAGAAAGAAAGGAGAAAGAAAGGAAAGAAAGAAAGAAAGAGAGAGAGAAAGAGAGAGAGAAGAGAGAGAAAGAGAGAAACAGACAGAAAGAGAGAGAGAGAGAGAGAAAGAGAGAGAGAGAGAGAGAAAGAGAGAGAAAGAGCAAGAGAGAGAAAGAAAGAGAGAGAAAGCAACAGCAAGAGAGAGAGAAAGAAAGAGAGAGAGAGAAAGAAAGAGAGAAAGAGAGAAGAACGAAAGAAAGAAAGAAGAAAGAAAGAAAGAAAGAGAGAAAGAACGAAAGAAAGAAGAAAGAAAAGAAAGAAAGAAGAAAGAAAGAAAAGAAAGAAGAAAGAAGAAAAACTTTCTATTTACCATCTGATTTTACATTATCCATATTTGTTTCAGTAGCTTTGATTAAGGTGAGGTAACCTTTTCTATATCAAATGTTGGACTTATGGATAGAGAAAAAAAATAGCATGCAGATACAGCCATTTTCACAAGTGTGAAGGAAAAGGAAAAGCAAAACAGAAAATTCTCTCACCAACACAGCCAAGATGGAAAAAAAGGAGTGTAAGCTCAAGAAACCATGATGCTTCTGTCACTGTCTTCTCCTACCTGCCACTGAATAGATAAGGAACTAGCTGAGACAAACTTTGTACTATTTCGCTACCCTTTCCTTTCACTCAGTTGTACCTCTCCCAGTTGATGTGAAGTCTGCCTTCAGTGTGTTAGCTTAATATCTAACCTGTCTTTTTTCTAACTGGAGCCTCATTCATACTTACAGATAACTTAATTTGACTAATGGCCATAGGAATATGGGCTGAAATTTGCATAAACACAACTTGTCCAGCATCATCACCCATCCATATTGCAGCCACAAATTTCACTGCCTTCCAATGTTGCCCTTCAGTCCTCTTAGCCCTCCAGGTCAGTAGAAGGCATAGATCTTTAGACATCTGTTCTAAGAGGTGGCAGATAACTGAGGAGATTCAGACTGTCCAGCAACAATAAGGCAACAAGTAATTAGACTCCAAGGAAAAATGGTTGCTGCTTTTTCTAAACCCCTATCCACCATACAACTTAAATACTATTATCAGGTGTCCTCTCTTCTCACTACCAATTAAGTAAGAAGAGTAAAAAAAGGAAAAAACCATCAGTCACACAATATCATGTATTATCAGACAGTCTTCCCGTACAAACATTTCAGAAAGCTGTGGTATTTTTGTGTTTAAGATGGGCTAGTAATTTCTGTAGGTGCAATTCCCGAAGGAGAAAAATGGGCATTTATCAGTGGATGAAGATTAAGTAAATAATTAAGTACGTAATCAAGATTCTTTCAGTTAGAATCACATACTTTTTCATGGAGAAGCTTATTTATTGAAGAATGAAATTTTGGGTTGACTGAGCCCTGTGAATTGTACTGGAGCTCTGGAGACCTTCAGAGCCACTTCTGTATGTCTCTGCAAAGATCTTTGACCTTATCAAGGAAAAAGACTTAATTTCCTCCCACCCAACATTCCAGAACAGCATTTTGTGAAGCACAATTTCTGTCTATCTATATGAGTACATACACTTGTATCTTCATTTCATTTCTGCTCTATATTGTGTAGAGATGTTCATCTCCCATATTGATATTGTCTTACCCTGTAGTTATGTTTAACATGGAGTGGTACCCAAGAGAATTAGTCCCACAGAGAGGTCAAATTCCTCAGGACAGCTCTGATGCATGGCTCAGGGAATCTATAACCTGTCTGTGCCTTTCTTTGTAGATGTACATGTGTAGCCTGGTCCATGCTGTGATAATGGACACTGATGGATGAATCAAATACTTTCTTCTACTAGCAGAGGTGAGTAAGATGTCATCCCTCCTTCCCATCAAAAATTAATTCTCTGCAAATGCACATGAGCTGTCTGATACTTGTGAGGTCTTTAATGTTTCACTATAAAACAGGAGCATATCAAATGTACTGTACAACATGCAACAGGCTCCAAAACTTCTTGGGATAATAGAGGTGCCAAAGGGTGAGTTATCACAGTGGAGGTACACCATCTTTTCCTGGGTTCTCTCTCTGCCACACTCTGTAGTCTCATTTTCATCAAGGGGAAGAGATTTTTTTCCAACCCATATGTTCATGACAAGGTTTGGCTAGCACACCCATCTAGGCATTACAAAGAGTCAATGTAGTATGTAGGCTATTAGTAAGAGATTTGCAGGATCTTTTAAGACACCCAGAGAGCTTCAGACTTTGGGCTAAAGACCTGCAATGCAGTCCAAAGTCAAAGATTATTATGGCTCCAGAATGAATGAGTGTTTCACAGCTCCTTGCAAAACAGTATGTAATTCCTCTCCTAGAAAGCTGTGCTTTAGCATCTGCCAACTTAGAGTCGAGGGGATTCTGTCTTCCCCAAACTTGCATCTCCTGTGGAAACACACTGCTGTTCTGTCTGCCAAGTCTGTATAGTGCTTGACAATGAACATTTCAAGGGACAATTATTTTCAGCTCAGGAAGCTGTTAGCCAAACAAAAGGTTTACAAGCTAAAAAGATGTAATAAAAAATGAGCAGGTATTCACCAAAGCAGAATTATTGACCTCAAAATTGAAGCATGCTGCTGTCATTACCTGTAAACACTAATGGCTGAATCTACCCTGAGATTTACAATGTATTGTATTTACTATTGGAAAAGAAAAGTAACTTCAAAGTATTAGGTTAGAAAAGTTACTTCTTCAGAGTGACACCCTGATGTTGATAAGTGTTCTCCACCTATGATAAAAATTGTGTTTATTCAGCTTACCAGTAAAAATTAATATTGTTCTCAGACATACAGGATCAGTGAAGCTTATGGAGAGGGAAACAAACAAACAAAAAAAATACCCAGTATCCTTCTGCTTCATAAATTATAAACAACAACAGCCTGATAATAAAAAACATTATGATCAGGGTCGTCTTCATGTTGGCAATTTCAGAATGACAGTAGATAGAGCCAAGAAGACAGTACAGTTTGATTTTCATAAAGTAGTCTGACCCTCCAGGGCTAAGAATATAAGAAAACAAATGAAAAATAATTTGTAGCTTTGCTGCTAAACTAAGCATGACAAGGAAATAGTATAGGATGAATGTAACCTCAAAATGTTACATCTATCTATACACCTATCTTAATGCATCATTTTCTTCTACAAAGAAGAAAGTCCTTTTCAGCCTCTGTCTGACAGACTAGATATCGAATTGCTACAATTTTGAAGACTGCTTCTTTCATACTCAAAATTTCTTCTGCAATGTAATATTTTAGTTTTATCTACAGGTTAAGCCATTGTACAGACAAACCTCACTAGTATTTAATTTGTTGAGGTTTCCTTTTAGATATAACAATGCAACATTTTTTTACACAATCAGGATTCATTTGGTAATGGTGTCCAGAAAAATCACAGTTGTTTCATTTGTCAGATACTAGCATACTGTGAAAATGAAGGTGCTATTGAAGGTGCCTTAAAATATGAGCTCAATTACTTTTGCAGTGTGCAGATTAAGGTTCTATTTATACTGCTTCTTAGGGTTAACTTTGAGGTCATCCTCAAACAGCATTCTTTGCTTTTCCCCCTATGAGTAGTGAACTTCAGAGCCTACACCTATATGTTTCATATGATACTGTCTTATTTCCACAGCAGGATGCAACTGCAGTGTGCAGATTCCTTGCACATTGCAAAACACAGCCCTTCCCAAAAGTCTGTTTTTTCTTCCCTGTATGCTTATGGATAATAAAGAGGAAAAGGAATACAGAGGAACAGAAAACAATTTGAGAGTCTGGAGTAATGGGCAGAGATTTTTATGCTGAAGACTACTAACCAGCACATTTCAAACAATAGGGCTGTGCAAGGAATTGGGGTTAATCTCATGCCTAGAATTTAACTCTAACTTCTATGCTCCAAGTAGACAGCGTGCACCAGTGTGCTTACCTCTGGGAGATGAGCATATAGGTTTAAAATGTAAAGATTATGATGATGATGATGATGATGATGGCTTTGTTCTGCAGGATATATTCTTAGCTCTCTCTTAATTCAAATACAAAACTTGCTTTGACTTCATTTGCATGAATAAGAGCATGAGAGACATTTGCAATAGGAGCAGTAATTTGCATCTAAGCATATGGATGCTCATATTCATAACTTATGTGACTTTTATAGCTGATGGTTTCTTAAGTAAACAGTACTAGCATCTAGCTACTGTCTGAATTTGTTAATTTTATATTTTTTAATATGTCTAGGCATTCTGGCTGTAGAGAAAACCCTGAAAATGTTGCAATGTCTAAGTATTCCAGCACACACTACATATTCTAGGAAATAAGAAGCAGCCCAGCTTTATGAAATATACTCTTTGGCTCACTATCCCTCAGCCCCCACACTGTTTTTAAAACAAAGACCAGTAAAGTGATATGCACTGATACACACATCCAAGGAACCCACAGGTGAACACTTCTGCCACATGTACAGAGTGAGGTAAGCACATACTGTTGACTTTGCAGACACTTTGCGGATTAAACAAAAATAAAAAAAAATATTATACTGTGCCCAAAGATTTGCAAGTTCTTGTATGTCCTCAATATATCCTGAACAAGTACAGGATGAGTGCCCAAGGCTGACCACTGTTATTCCTTCCTAAAATCTTTGCCAGATTCCTTACTCCTTTCTGTCTTATACTGCAAAACTTCATCACCTCCTTTTATGTCTCTCTCATAGTGTCCATGATGTCATGATACTAAGTTCTGGTAGTGCAGCTAAAGTTATCATATTTTGAATATTCATGTCATTTATTTACCAAAGTGTGTTCCCACCAGCATGATCATATACCTTTTCTTCCCACTGGTTCAATTAATCTCTTCATTGCATATTATCAAATTTCTATTTCTTGCAAGTTTTGGACATAACAAAGAAGGTGCAAAAAACAACAACAAAAACCCAACCCAAGATATTAAAAGCTTCTGAAATATTCCTAAAAATTTACTCTGACTAGAATGGGCAGCTATAGCATATTTCAGTACATTTATATAGACTCCTTGCTCCTCTAAATACCTTTCAGATCTGGGTATCTCACTGTCATCACTTCTTCTTGATATTCCTTTATATTTACCATCAGAAAAACCATGAATAATGCAAATAACAAGGTCATCTCACTGAAAATGCCGAGTTATTTAAAGTCTACCACAATAATCCTCCTCTTCCAGAAAGAAGATTTTGTCATTATTAGTGTCAACCATAGGTCATTTGAATATAAGACTTCATCAATGTCAATTAAACTCTATGACCTTCAGTAAAAGAGTAGAATCAAAGTTAATTCAAATGCTAACAAATACAATTCCTTTCATCATTTAAACACTAGTTTTATCTAAAACTATTTTTTTCATATAATAAAAGTAATGGTCAATTTCATCAGAATATTTTCTGATGGATTAAAGTATTAGATTTAAAATAACTGTAAATTATTTGTTCTAATTTTCCAGATTAACAAAGATTAACCACAGGTATCTGTCCAATTAACCTCTAAATGGTTATTTGAATGCATTATAGTAAAATTTTTGACAAAACTATAATTCTTTATTGCAATAATTAAATGTGTTTTCAGAATTTAAAATAATTTATGTTTTTATGAACAGTGCTATTTAAGTTATACCAAATTTCAGGCTCTTTGTACAAGACTTCAGCATAATTCCTTACATAAATCAGGTTTATGAAAACTGTCTTGCTTCTGGTATTTTCTTGATAGTAGCTTGTATGGGGCTGTGTTTTGAATTTGTGCTGTGGAAACAACGTTTATAATCTAGGGGTGTTTTAGTTACTGCTGAGCAGGTCTTGCACAGCATCGAGGCCTTTTCTGCTCCTCATCCCACCAGCACTGGGGGTGCGCAAGGAGTGGAGAGGGGACAGCCAGGAGAGTTAATCCCAACTGACCAAAGGGATATCCCACACCACATGGCATCATTCCAGTATATAAAGCAGGCAAAGAAGAAGGAACAGGAGGATATTCAGAGTGATATCTTCTAGGCAAGAATTTGGTCTTAAATAATGTTTTTCAGCTGAGGATGTTTGTCACTCTAAATTTAGAAGCCAATTCCTACAACCAGTCACCCTCCCGGATAACAGTTTTTATTTCACCTCTAATTTTAATTCACCTGCATTAATTTTGGTTGTGGAATTTTTTTTCTGAACTGTCTTTACATTTTTCTCAGTCCCTTTAGACTTGTTTAGAAACCTTTATTTCATATAAAATTCTTCCACCGGGTTTGAAACTTGCAACCTAGATTTAGCTATTCTTCAAGGAATGGGAAGGTGATGATATTTTTGAGATGCCCAAGCTATGATGAAAGACATGGTCTGAGTAAGAAGCTGGATTCAGCTATACTGATTTCTTAAAAGTTATTTCCAGCAAAAGGGAGAAGGGAAAATAACTGGGAAAAAAAAAATATATATATGTAAGTTCTCATTGCTTCTCCTCAAGATAAGATGTGAATGCTATTTTAAACATGAAAAAAAATATTTCACTGTTACATTTTCGTTATGCTCCTTCCTCATATACTGACATTTTAGCTTACCATCTCTCTGTTTCTGTTTCTAAATAAAACTTTACATGACAGTTAAAAATGCAACATAGATAACAGTTGCAGCTGCAACTTCACTGTAACATGACAGGGAAAGGTACCACACCTAAGTGCACAGATTCTTTTTGTGAAACAATCTGGAGTGCAAATCTAATGACCAAAAGCAGGACAAAACATGTGCAACCTTTATTTCAAGAGAGGGTAAAAGGAACCATTGTTAGAAAGAGGCACTGAATGACTGAAGCAAGAAAGCTGTTGAAATGCACCCTGCTTATCAGTACAGGATCTGACAATAGCACAGGTCACTACTGTGCCTGTTTACAAACAAAGCCCTCTCATTAATTGAATGCAAGACTGTTGATCATTTAATTTGAACAATTAGGATTAATGTGCACATGCATAAGCTATGAAGCTCATGTATAAGAAAGATTTGCTTTGGGATTAAACATTGCCCAGACCTGTAGAAAAGAATTCTATGCTCTGTACAGCTATAATAGGTTCCTGAAAGCTTGGCCAACCACGGGAAAGTGCTTGTTAAATTTGTTAAAATAAGGATTTATTGACCAATAATGCAGATGTCTACCTCTTAGCTAGCCACCTTGGGCTTCCTTTATGCTCACTTGAAAGAAAGTAGTATTCCTGTAGAGTAATTCATCTGAGTGTAGATGTCTAAAATAAAGCAGATGACTCATTCCCCAAAAATCTGTAGTTTGTTCTTTGTTCACAAAGGAACCCAAAGGTATCTAAGAGACAGATCTCTACATGTTTCTACAATTTCAAATGTCTAAACTAGGTGAGATGAATCTCACCTTGTCTGTGTGTCTGGGTGAAAACTCTCTTTTAGTCATGACTCTGGTATTAGCACTTACAAAGAAGGAAAAAACAATTTATAACTAGGGTAATAAAAAGATACATTTAAAGAGGAGAGACTGGAGTTTAGATCATGTTCCAAAAACTGTGATGAAAGTGTAGGATATGCTGGGTTTAGGATCTACTCCCATGATACAGCCTGAAAAATTAAGGGTTGGATGAGAGCAATGGTCCTTGGCTAGGAATACTATGAAGTACTTGCAAGCTTATTGCCATAATCATATAGAAGCTTGAGAGCAGAATCATAAGAACAGAAAAATTCAGAGATAACTTATGTGCTAGACAGACATAAGCATGGAGTTTCCTTTCTTTTCCATTTTTTTCCCATCCCTATTCATCCTTTTCTTAGATTTTTCTGGATTTTGTATTTATGTATTTCTATTTGCTTTCACCTTAATTTAATTCACAGCAAGAAATGCTTGGGATAAGCAGCTGAATCCTAAGGTCATCCATTCCTTTGAACTGCTAGTCACTGCTGTTTGAAATGACAATCCCCAAATATTTGTTTCCAAGGCTGCCTGAAGTGTTGTGTGTCTTTAACAACTTGCATAGGCTAGCTCGTGTGATGGTCTGCTCTCCTGTACATTATCTTGGACAATTAAGATCCAGTGAAGTGGTATTTGCTGGCCAAATTACTCTGAATTGATCAGCATGTTAATTCTTATAGCCAGTTCTGAATTCATAGAATCATAGAATGTTAAGGGGTTGGAATGGACTTTAAGAATGAAATAGTCCCAACCCCCCTGCTGTGGGCAGGGACACCTCCCACTAGACCAGGTTGCTCAAAGCCTTATCCAGCCTTTTCAAGATGAGACACTGGTCACAACATGGACAGCAGGTGTGTTCCTTCTAGACGTTACGCAATTCTGTTGTCATGGCACACAGTGAGACACAGGCAGAGGCTAGCTAGCTCTTGCTGTGTCCTCTATTACACTTCTCTGAATTGTCCCTTACACATGTTTCTACCAGGCAGATTTTGCAGTTTTGGCAGATGCTTATTGAAGTAGCAGCTTCAGCCAAAACTAGCCTTTCATTGCCAGCTGGCTCTAAATGACACTAGAAAGGCAGAAGAGAAGTAGGTACTACCTAAGACAGAAAAGAATCCTTCTCTTGGAAAAGTTTTGTGCTGTGCAGCACCACTTTTGAACTCACAAAACAAACTATAGCTAGCTGGAAAGGAAAGCACTGTCCTCCTAGAATTATCCTACAGGATTACAAGTGGGGAAAAAAAAACCCATTTTCCTGGAGATTAGAGCAGGGCTCATTCCAGAGCTGAAGAAAACTGTTTTCACAGTTTGGAATAAGAAGACTTACAGCTGTTGTGCTTAGATATTTATCTCTATATATGCAGTGAATTGTTCTCCTTAGAGTGGGAACTCCAAAAGCTGAAGCAGTGCAGCACCAATACACCATATTGACAGGCTGGGGTAAAAGGAGCCTAATTTCCATCTACTGAGGACTTCATTGTCCAGCTGAAAGGAGCTGAGACATTAGATACTGCTGACAAACTATTGCTCAAAGAATACTAGTATTCCTTTAGAGAAGCACAGTGAGAAGTGGTCAGTCTGGCTGACAGCCAAACTGACTCATGGGACAGTGAAAACAAACACAACCTGGTTGCATGAGAGCATTTAAACATGGGGTGACATCCAGTCATTGCTGATACAGCCAGACTCATGTGGTAAGCAGGCAAACCTCCCAGTGATAAAATCCAGCACAATGGGACCACTCCTGGTGGAAATATTTTAAACCCATATTAAACATAAAACAATAGAACAGTTTAAGTTTCATTAAACTGTCAATCATTTCCACACCATTCAATTCTTTAAGGCAGAAGAATTGAGAGAGGAAAAACAGAGAAGTAGAAGCAATTGCTTCTAAATATTTTAATATTTATTTCTTTTAAGGACAACTAACATGAGCTCAAGAAGAGAAAGATCTGTTAGTCAAACTATAAGTTTCAATTTACAGGAGTATAAAAATGAAAAATGAAAAAAATCTAAAGACAGCAATTTTTAATACTTCATTGCATAGACAAATAGTGGTTGGTATTCTTGTTATAAACTTTTTTTTATTTTAGTGTTTCTAGTGTTCAATAAAGGACAAAGACAATAAGCCTTACAAAACATAAAAAACTTCTACATGAGCCCTTTTAGTGCAGCAGTTAAGCTACACAGTCAGGCACTCTTACTCAGTTTTTTTTCTCTTCCTCCCTACAGCTTCATCACAAGAATATATGTGCCATTACTACAGGACTTGTGAGATACATGCAGAAGATTTATCTAATCAAGAGACTGAAAATGAACGGACAGCACACTAAAAACCACCACTGTTTTGAAAGGGGAGAATTATGCTGCCACAGTCATTTGTCATTTTACTCTTGCTACAAATATGTTTGGGGGCTTAACAGTCTTTAGTTTAAACATATTCACATTATATTTTTAGTTTTAATTTCCTGAATGTTCTCTGGTAATGAGATTACCCTATTGCATGTTTTCTAGGCAGATTTTTTTGTCTGCTACCTAGCAAATCCTATTATTTCTTGCTTTTCATCCAAGACATATTACTGTGTTTATTGCCTTTGCAAGAGAATGGCAATTCAGATTCCAAAATTGATAGATGTGTGCACAGGTAGTATTGCAGACCTTGCGCTCTGCTCTGTGTCATAGTAAGCTTACTTTTCTTAGGGGATGGGAAGGAAGTGTCTGTGAACATCATGGGGTTTTCCCCCTCCTCTTTAAACTTCAAAGTTAGGATTCTCAAATAAATGTTAGACTGGAGTATGGATAGAGTGGTTAAAAAATAGCATTACATTTTTACAGCACTCTTTGAGAGTGGCTTTGAAAAACAGTCATATAATTCTACAAGCAGTGAAGCCATATTTTTGTTCTTGCCAAAGGACAGTCCTTTCCAGGCTATGGCCCACACTGGCTGATATCTGATACAACTGCGTTGACACCTTGAGAGTGAACATTCAGTCCAGTTCAGATATGTGGATGCAATTGCATTTCTGTCAAATTAACCACTGTACATGGCATTCATTTTTATGCTGGCTTCATGCCAGCTGTAAGAAAACAGGTGATGTCTTTTCCTAGAATGAAGCTTCTGGACAATACCTGATTCTGCATAAAGTGTATAAGTTGAAGTAAATAAACCAATGCAGTTGGTTTTCTCTGCACTGTTGATCCCATAGTCAGTTTATACCAGATCAGCCTTTAACATCCTAAGAATGCAGTTTATATTATCTGGAGCAGGAATCTAAAATTGTCTTGATTTCATCACAGATTCACAAGCTCACTCTGAAATGCAGTAAGAAAAGGAGAGACTGATTCCTTCTTTCCTCTGCAGAATGGTAATGTATATTATTTTAATTATTTACCAGAGGAGCTTTGCAATAATTCCACTGGAAGGCAATTTTTATTCTTTATCTTTATAAGCAACAATTAATATTGTCAAGAAAACGAGTATATTCAGAGCCAATAAAAATCACAGCACCAGTATGAAGATGTTGTGTTCTTAGAGTTCCCAAAGTTGATTACCAGCCTTCAACAGATGAAACAAAAAAGCTGCCCATATTAATTTAGTTGGCTGGAATGCAGAGGTCTAACAACCTTGCAATGAGAGACTGAGAAGGAAATGGAGACTGCAGAAAGCAGCATAGATGACATTAGGATTTATTGATTCATCCTGAATACTTCTTCTGGAACAAAAGTCTTCTATATACATCTTCAACAGTCAATTCAGGCATGAAAAACTGGTAAAATATTTCTCTCTTCTGCAGTTATGGCAAAGCATAACAGAAACTGATGTTTGCTAGAATAGGCAATAATTTTAATATGCTATATATAGTAATATCTTTCTATGTGTGTGTATGTTACAGCAGATATATGATGCACTCTGTTTACATGTACACCCTTGACCACGCATAGGTCTCAAGTTTATTACAAACATTAGGGTATTGTGCAAGTTGCTGCTTTTAATCCCTGCCAAATATAAGTTAACATACAATAATTCTGTATTTATATACTAATTTTTGCCTGAGGATGCCAAATCAAACTGAAAAGTCTAGATAAAAATTTTTCCTCTCTTTTTCTCCATAGAAAAAATGTGACTGGATGGACCAAATGACCTGGTCTCAAACTATATTCTTTATGCTTAAAGTGCTTTGTGGCATAAGCCCAGCATAGCTAATAGATGACCTGATGTTCCAAGATAAAGATTTCAGTCATAAACTTTCTCCTCCACTGCAGTAGAACCTTCTACCATAAAGACATAGCTCAACTGTATAAGACAAGACATTCAGCAGGGAGGTGGTTCAAAACCATGAAATAGTTTCGCCTAAGAAATAAGGGCCATTATAAACTTCAATGTCTTCCATAAGTGTAAGAAACCTTTTTCTTCATTAGCCTTGAACACCCTTTAGCAGCATTTCCACTGGGGGGAAAGAAGGGTCCCAATCAAAATATATTTCAAAATACTAAACTCACACTTCTCAAGGAAAGAGGGTAAGGTAAAAAAATGATGCAGTACACGTGACAAACACAGACCTAATTGCTAATGGACCTTTAAAGAACTTGTATCCTTTGGTGATATAACTTGCTCTAAACCAAATGGCAAAGTCAGAACAGCAAATTTTTGGTTTACAAATCCACCGGTGTGACCGTTCCAGGATGTTTATATACTGTCATGGGGATTCAGTAGGAATCAAATGTACCTCCTGAGTCCACCTGCAAAGGGATCAGTTCTGGATCTACTAAATTTCCCAGAAGCTGAGTACTACACGTGAACTGATTAGGGACATCTAGCCTCAGAGACACAGGGGGTCTTTACTTCCCCTGAGCCTGACACTCCAACCAGAGCTCAACAGGATTTAGTTTACTGCTTTATGCATGTGTGTGTATATACAGAGAGAGAAAGACCATATCTACTACCAGAACATGTTCTTTCAGTCACTTGTATTTCTAATGGCTGACTCAGTATTCAAGAGCATTGTGTTGCATGCCACAATGCCAATGGTTATCCATGTTTCTTAATATAACAATGAAATGGTGATTTACTCTGTCTGCTGATATTCTTTATTAGGCAGCCCATACCAGCCACAGTGTGAAATCAGAACATCTTTATTTTCACTATATATATGTAAACACTGAAAGCAAATGTCACTGTTGTTAATGCTTTTGGTTTTCAAAAACTGTTGTGCCAGCATATCCCTGATCCTGATATTATCTATGGAACAAATCATAGACTAAATATGCTTTACTTGCAAACATATGCAACACAGCAGAAGAAACTTAAGATAAACCAAATAGCAAACAAAGGGGAGTGCAATTTGAAACACAATTATCACCGGTACTCAGATTCTTAAACAGACATCTAAATCAAATGTGTGGCCCTAGAGTGACAAAATGAAATTATTAGTCCTTCCTTCCAGCATCACACTGATTCCAAGAAGGGGAAAACCCAAATTCAGGAAGATAATTAACTTGCTAGTTCACATCTAGATTTCCATCCTGGTGAAAGGAAAAGTTGGGAGCCAAATAAGAACTAGTCTTGCTGTATCTGAGCCTTAGGCACAGTCAGCAAAAAGTGGTTATGTTTAGCTGATCATTACTTTCCCCTGATAAATTGTAAATGCCAGTGCAATGTCTCCTAGTCCCCTTCAGTACAAAGTCAAATATATTTGTTTTATCTGCTGCTGCAACTAACTTCTGACCCCATTCTTATATGCATGTTTTATTTTACACACTGAGTAGTTCCACTGATCTGCATCAGCACTTCAGAGACAGGATATGGCCTGAGAAACAAAACTACCCTCACATTTATCATATTTTCTTTCTTTCCTTAAATAATTCAAGTAAAATAACTCTTTAGATTAGGGATAGTTCCACTCATGTACACACATAATATCATAGCAATTTTCCAATGAGAAAGAGAAAGAACACAAAGGGGAGGATGAAGTTTCACTGCGAATATGAATGACCATGCATTTTCTTAACAGCTGATGCATCAGAAGAACAGCCATACTGCACCAGGTGACACTAACAGAAGACTGAAATTCTGAGAGTCTCCTTCAGTAAATCAATGTCTTAGCAACACCATGTCAAAGCTGCATTTTTTGTTTGTTTGTTTGTTTGTTCAGGTTGTTTGGGATTTTTTTTTGTTTTGATGAGGTTTTTTGTTTTTCCTTTAGTGAGTATAATTATATCCTTATTAGAGCTTATATTAACTTAGGGAAAAAATGCATCCCTTCTTTCCCAAAGAAGAAAAAAGCACACCCAAAACTGATTCAACTACTCCAAAATTTGTGTTCTCCCTCAAACAGGTTGTCTCCTTAAAAACCATACACAACAAAACACTCTAAAATTTATTGTACATCAAGATGAAGTAATTCAACCATTAATTGCTCAGAATCTAATTAAAATACTTTCATCTGTCTTAAACATGTTTATTTCATTATATGGCTTATTTTATTGTGGGCTACTCCAACTTTGTTAGTGCTCTCTGTCAGTACCGACTTCATATTAACAAATATTTTTTTCCTGATAGAGAAATTTATCCAGTGATAAGAAAAGAAAAGGAAAAAAAAATAACTCATAAACGCAGCATTATGGTTTGGTGTCCATAGCACTTTACTGAGTTCCTGTCGAAGAGAGGCCATTTGTCCATTCATAGAGGTGTTGCAAGATTAAAAATGCAGTGTCTTTTTCTGTATTTATCTGATACATCCCCTCGTCCTTACCCCAGCTAATTGCTTCTTAATTGCTACTTCTTTTCAGGGTGGTATATCACTGGTACTCCTGAAAGCTTTTTTACTTTTTAACACAAAAATTTTTTGTAACATGAAGCCAAATACAGGATTGTTTACTGAGGCAAAGGTATTCCAGGTCATTTACTCAGAGGAATGCTGTAACATTTAGATACATACTATCCTCTTAAAAATTCATCCTCTGAGCTTATTCTTGTTTTGCCATCCCTGGATAATGAAAGGCTGATGTTATTGTGGGACTTCTCTCCACCATTTTCCAACAGTCTTGGGATTCCTTGAGTTTCCAGTTAACTGGAAGCTGAAAAATCTTGTCCCAGTTTTCAAAAAGGGTAAGAAAGAAGACCCTGCTAATTACAGGCCTGTAAGTCTCACTTCAGTGCCTAGTAAAATTTATAGAGAAAGTTGTTCTGGAAGTTACAAGAAGTTATGAAAAACACCTAAGAGGCAACGCAGTCATGGGTCATTGCCAGCTCAAGTTCATGTCCTGCTTAACCAACTTAATTTCATTTTATGATTAGGACACCCACCTAGCTGACCAAGGAAAGCCAGTAGATGTGGGGGTTTGGGATTTTAGAAAGGTTTGGATAGTGTCTCCCATAGTACACTTTTGGGCAAAATGTCCCACGTACTAGTCCACAGACAAGTGCATAATACATTGGATGAACAATTGGCTGTCAGGTTGTGCTCAGAGGATTATAGTAAATGGGGTTACATCAGGCTGGCTGCCAGTGGGCTTCCCCAGGACTCAATTTTAGGGACAGCGCTCTTTAATGTTTTTACAAATCATCTGGATGCAGGAGGTGAGTGTACAGAAAGTAAGTTTGCTGATGATACTGAACTAGGAGGACATGTGAACTTCTCAAAGGCAGGGAGGGCTTAAAGAGACCTGGATAGACTCAAGAGTTGGGCAATCACCAACCATATGAAATTTAAGAGCAAGCGCCAGATTCTATACCTTGAATGGGATAATCAGGGTTGTATATACAAACTGGGTGACAACAGGCTGAAAAGCTGCCTCACAGAAAGGGAGCTGGGGGTCCTGGTCGATGGCAAATTGGACATGAGTCAGCAGTGCCCTGGCAGCCAGGAGGGCCAGCCGTGTCCTAGGGGGAATCAGGCACAGCATCGGCAGCCGGGCAAGGGAGGGGATCGTCCTGCTCTGCTCTGCTCTGCTCTGCTCTGCACTGGGGCAGCCTCACCTCAAGTGCTGGGGACAGTTTTGGGCACCACAATATAAGGAGAACATCAATCATCAAAGTGTGTCCAGACAAGCACAGCCAAGATGATGAAAGGTCTTGAGGGCAAGACTTAGGAGCAGTATCTGAGGTCACTTGGCTTGATAAGCTTGGACAAGTGAAAACTGAGGCATGACCCCATCATAGTCTACAATTTCCTCAAGCGGCAGATAAGGAGATGCTGATCTCCTCTGTTGGGTGGCTGACCATAAGACATGAGGGGATGGAATGAAGTTGCATCAGGGGAAGTTCAGATTGGACATTAGATAAAGGTTCTTCACTGAGAGGGTCACTGGTCACTGGAACAGGCTCCCCAGGGAAGTGGTCATGGCACCAAGCCTGTCAGAGTTCAAAGAGTGTCTGGATGATGTTCTTAGCCATATGATTTAGTGTTAGTTGGTCTTGTAAGGAGCAGAAAATTGGACTTTATGATCCCTTTCAAGTGGAGATATTCTGTGAGTCTATGATCTGTGCAAATCTCTGAATCATTACTTGCTGATAAAATAAAATTATGACATTATGTGTAAACTTGAACAAGAGAACATTTTTTTCTGTTGTTTTAAACATCTTATATTGAGTTACCAACAGCCTTTTTTTTCTATGCTCTACTGAGTTTACAATTTTGAAGTGTCTCTGCATGTTTGAAAATTAATTCAAAATGAGGGAATAACTGGAACAAGGCAAGTGGGACCACAGTTATGTCCTTTCTGTTGCAAGTTTGCAACACTAATTGATGTAGTTAGCTTTTCTTTTTCCCTGGGCCCTATCTCTGCCTGAGTGCCTGTTTTTCTCATGTCCCAGTATTACATAAAAATAAAACTTTTATTTAAAGAAAATGAAGTGAAGTTTCTAACAGTTATGTTCCAAGAAAGAAAAAATTTAAAATATACCTGTGCACTTATTGGATAAACCAGATTAAAAAAAAGGCAACAAAGAAAATTATGCTTGACACTAGGGTATTTGATTGGGTTTGGGGTTTTTTGTGTGTGTGTGTGTGTGCACAGAGGTTGAGCTTCTGAGTGACTCAATATTTCCAGTTAAGAAACTATGACTACTCTGAAGACACAGCTTCTGTCTTGCCTTATTGCAACATATACTTTAAATCATTTTTCCCAGTTTTGTTTTCAGTTCTCTTGTTTCTGATAATTGCAAATGATTCAGCTTTATCCTTCTGAATTCAGACTATTTTCAATCTTACACAGCGCTCTCATTTTTTTGATTGTTCTTCCAATCAACAAAGTTGTTTGGCAAAAAATATCTTCACTTGCCTTTATGAGACATAAAATGATGGAACATTTCTATACCTTGATTCAGTCACCTCAAATGTTAATAAGAGCAAAGTTATTTCTGTCATTGGCTTTTTTTATTTTTCCTCAAAAAAACCAAGAGATTGACTGTATCTTGACTGTTCTTTTTGCTGTATAATAATATTATTTTCACCTATCTAGATTGATTTTGATATAAATACTCATTTATAAGAAAGAGTGGAGGAAATAGTAAAATGTACTTAGTACATTACAGAGGGGGTTCTTTTATTATGACTTTTTAGAGCAAAAAGGGTATTTCAACAGAGCTTACAACATATTTGTTTAAAATATCCTTACTGGATTCATAGTAAGTTCAGGCAAGCTTTTATATAGTTAAAAACTATTTTTCATTAGCATAAAGTTGAAATTTACATTTACATGAAGATATAATTTCATGCTTTAATTTCTTATTAAGAAATACCTAAAATTGGTTCAGTATTTTCATTTCAATTCAGATTCTGATTTTTCTGTTTGTTAATGAAAAGAAAAATTGTAACTATTTCTGATGTGTCACTGGTATGTAGTACTCGAATTGAAATAAGCTTTGCATTAAATTTCCATAAAATAAAAAGAAGTCAGTCAAGGACCTAGACCTGCAAATATCATCAGAGTTTGAAGGATTAAATCCCTGTCTTGGTGTGCTGTCTGAGCTCAAAATTTAATGGAAACTTTCAGAATTTAAAAATGTGCACAGGGAACTATATAATGTATATAATTAAAAGGGAGATACTTGTGAATGGCAGGACCCAAAGTTCTGTCACTGGCCTATTTTATCATTTTTTAGAATAAAACCTGATGTTAATATGCTGACTGTATCTTTGACTTATCCAGAATTCAGTTTAGTATCAGTAACTTGCCTTCACAAAGTCGAAGTAAGGCTTGGGATGGCTGACCAATTTGCCACGTGCAGTTTTCCCTCCAAGGGCATGCTACAAATGTGTCTTTTTTGCTAACTGTTCAGCTTTGGAGCATTTTATGCTTAACAAATGTATGTTCTCGTTTGCCTTACACTCAGGCTTGCAAAGGACAGCAATGCTATTTCAAGCCAGTTTGAACATTATGCAGCCAAGACTGGGAAAGGCAACCATACCAGACCCAGCAATCCCCAGCTGATATTGAGAGATTGCATTGTCTAAATTCGGTGATGTCTGCTTTCCTAACCATTCTCCTACCTCTTCTTAATCTTTGTTGTGCTATAACCCCACCATGCAGCTGCTCGCTTGCTCTCCCCCTCCACCCTGACGGCATGGGGAGGTGAATCAGAAAAAAAAGTTAAAAACTAGTGGGTTGAGATACAGACAGTTTCATAATTGGAAAAATTAAAATATAATAATAATTATTACTGTAATGAAAAAGAGAGAGAGAGAAGAAAAACCCCAAGAAAATTAAGTGATGCACAATGCAATTACTAGCCACCTACTGACTGATGTCCAGCCTGTCCCTTAGCAGGGATTGATGGCTCCTGGCCAGTTTCCACCCAGTTTATATTCTGAATGTGGTATTCTGGGGTGTGGAATGTCCCTTTGGCCAGTTTTGGTCAGCTGTCCTGGCCATGTTCCCCCCAGGTTGTTGTGCACCTGCTTCCTGGCAGAACATGGGAAACTGAAAACTCCTTGACTTAACTCAGCGACAACTAAACCATCAGTGTGTTATTATTCTTGTACTAAATCCAAACCACAGAACTACACCAGCTACTGGGAAAAAAATAACTCTATCCTACCTAAATCTAGGACAATGTCAAGTTTTTGGTGAGCCTCATCTGGCACAGTTTGGTCTTGGCGTAGGGCACAGAAAAGAGGCAGGCTTCAGATTCACAATGATTTTACTAGAATTTACATGTCTGTTAGATGTTACAGTTTGAAAATGACATAACGTTGAGTAACACAAAAATACTGTCACAAACACTGCAGTAGTATCAAGAACAAATATTTCTGAAGTGCTCAGTAACCTGTACATGCGGATCTCTGACACCACCATTAACACTGATGTCAACACCAGTGCTTAATTGCAGACTACTAAAGGCTTTCTACCACTTCTTTCCAAAGTCTTCTCCAAAAACCCTCAGCCTCACACTACTTAATCTTTCTCTTTACTGGCATATTATTCTTCCCATTATTCTCTTCCCCTTGCCTTTATTAAAAAAAAAAAAAAAAAAAAGAAAACAAAAAAAAACCAACCGAGACAACCCACTTAGTATGAGGAATGTATAATTTCTTGGCATTTACATATTTTCTCTTCCAAACTGGATTAAAAAGGAAGCAGGTTCTTACTGATTTTATTGAGTGTTTTCTTCTTTTTTTTTAATGGTGAACTGAAGTAATGTGATATTTATTGCCATTACTCCATTCATTCAACTTATGTTGACTTCTTAATTGTTTTTGAAAATTTGTTTTATTGCTCAGGGATATGCCATCTAAAACAGGAGCAGGTGACAAGTATCTTTTGATGCAGTATGTTGAAATGTACTGTTAGTTTATGTAGATTTCTTCTTGTTCAATTATAGGAATAAAACTAAATTATGTTTACCTTACTTGCAGAGTTGGAGATTACTAAACAAGACTGAGTTTTCAGTGTTCTAAAGATAGCTTTCAGATAGCTTAAGCTTTTATTTAACTTAAATTTGAATTTTATTTCTGCCTTTCTGAAAACTCACCATATCATATTTATAGTCACTTTTCTATTAAGAACACCAGTCTAGGTCAATCTCATAATATTATATTAAAGCCTGATGTCAAGTAGCTGAGTTTCTTTTAAGAAGGCTTTGTTATCTTTGAAAAAGGCACAGAACACAGAGTTCATAGAACTATAAAGAATCAAGCTGGACATAATCAATGCAAAATGTAAAAATACATATTCAAATGCAAAGTGTATTTCTAACAGGCAAGTCCTTTAGGACAACTGAAATGGAATGCTTTCATATCTTAAACATACTTTTATTATGACTTAATCAGAGCAATTTGATCTCATAGTTACTGAAGCAGGGCTCTTTGCAAAACTGCAACTACTATTCAATTATTTTTTGTCCCTCTGCATGACATTTTTTCCATTTTCATCAAGATTTTGACACAGGTCACTTAAAATCAATTGCAGAAAAAGTTTTTGAGAGACGTTACAGACGTTCATAAGCTCATTTCCAAACTTTCCATTATTTTTCTATATATTAGATTGGTTTAAAGTCAAATGTGTTTATGTATTTTATTGAGTCAAGAGTTCAGTGAGAGTTGCTTGGGAAATAGAAGGCACATTGAGAGCAAAGAATTATTCATTGTGATACTTTTAGTGAATGTAGCTAGGAATATTAATACTGGTGGTTTTTTGTTGGTTTTTTGAGGTTTTTTTAAGGAGGAAAATTAAAGGACTGAACAGTTTACTGAATGGCAAATTAAGATGTCATAGCAAATGCTGGATGTGTACCCCCAGAGCTGTGGCCACACCCATAGAAATAGTTTGCAGCAAAACCAAAACCATATTTCACTTCCAAGGTATTCCAAATTTCAACATGGAGTTAATTATTACAATTTATCTATAAAGACTTTATAAATGTATGTTTGTTATTGACTACTCATAACGTAATATTGTCTGCAATCGCAAACCAGGAACACAGTTTCCCTGCACATGCTACCAAAAACAAACAAAAAGACAGCTAATGCCACAAACAACTCACTATTTTAATAAAAATGCTGAGGTTGCTGGCAGCTCCTGAGCTACGACTTCACCAGTACTCTGCTCCAGGAAAATGGAAAACAATTACTTGCCCCTGATACATTTTAAATATATTTTTTTCAGATCTTGATATTAGTCAGAAACTGCAGAAAACCCTAGTGCCTAATATGTTTCCAATAAGTGAGTAGTTTATGACAACCAAAGGCAGCTTTTGAAGATAAGGACGAGAAAATATGCTTACAGAACCAGTGCATGTCACAGTCTCTTGAAAATGAAGTGCACTACGGCAGACATAAAAGAGCATGCTGTAGTAAGACAAGCTGTAATGAGTTCAGTGTGTTAGTATGCAAGTTATGAAAGATTTTTCTTCTTTAACACAACATTTTTCATTAGCATTAGTCCTTGAGGTTCATGCCAACCTTTCGTTGGTGAATATAAATGATGGAAAGCCTCTAGGAAAGAAGGAATCACAACTTTTTCCTTCTTGTTTTGAATTGTTGTACTACACAGTTTTGCACACATATAAAGATTCCTGATATCACAAACTGCAATCCTTAAGAATTTTTGACTGAAAATGAAAGTAATGCAAAATCAAATTTATTTCCACAAGAGCTGCAGTAAAATTTTCATAAATAAATAGATTTAAGAAAGAAACATCTATGTAAATAAAGACTGTGGTTTTAGTGTTAGTTCAAAGAAAAGTACTCTTTGCAGATCTTATAAATGAAAAGGAAAATCAGAAAAACAGGGTTCTTTTTTTCTCAGAAGCAGACATTTCAGTTAATATATTCAACTAAAAATAATGTTAGCGACAGAAAAGAAGAAATGTGATGGAGCATTTCTAAATCACCAGTGGCTCTGTGCTGTTTGTCAATACTGTTCTGTCATTTTTGAAAAAGCAGCTCATAAGGGTAAAACTATGGCCTTAGAAGCTTCACTGTGTCCAAGCATGGACCAAGCAGCCAAGAAGACAACTCCATTTACAAATATGCAGCTGGTGTGGAAGGATGATTTTGTGCCAAATAAACCCTTCCTTTAGGAAAGTCATGAAGATATCCTCAAGCTTCCTAATTTGGAATTTTCCTTACACATATTGGAAAGATATTGCTTTTGGGAATATATTTTTTTTTTTTTAATAAGCTTCAATTTATGTTAGAAGAAAGAACCAGTAACACAACATCAACCTCCCAAAATGAAAAGCAACTTTGAAAATCAGTAATATTACAGAAGCAGGATATGGAAAAAATGTCCTTCATTTTATGTACAGTTATTCTGAAGGAGAAAAGTATAACATCTAATGAGTGAATTATATATAATTTTTATTAATTATTTGTAAGAAATCTTTACTAGACATAAAAGAAAAGGGTGGAAATATGTCTATTATTGTTTTTCTTTTATTTTGAGAGAAGGACAAAAATAAGCGAGCAATTTACTAAAAATTTCATCACTATTTAGAAAAAATATCTTTAATCTTGAGGCTGTGGCATACTTAATGAAAAGGTCATTTAGGAAATTAGAATTAGCTGGAATCAGTTCTGAATCAAAACCAAATTTGACTGGTAGATAACACATCATTGTAAGCAACATAAGCCATTAATTTTAACAATGGACTCTCATGACAAATTCCATTAAATTCTCCTAGAGAACTGGAATCTATTATACTTGATCTACTCTAGGAATATCTTCCTACAATCTTTATGATTGTCTCGCTAATTCATATCTGTCCATGGTAATATTAATAATTTTTTTTATAACAAATCTGCAAAATATGCATATTTTTTTTGTCTTCAAATGCCTGTCTAAAGCACTCAAAACAGCAAAGATTTTTTGTAAACTCTGTAAAGTTCTGTAGGCATAAACAGTCCCATTAAAGATAACAGGCTTGGTTAAAACTAATCCTACACTAGACTGAATCTATGACTCAATTTTCTGTAATGTGAAATACACTCCCCCAACCTAACCACCTCCAAGAAAATTATCAGATATGAGTTAACTCTTTTTGTCTGTATTTCTTTATGGGTTTTTTTCCTCCTAATTATCTTTCCACACCTTGTTCTATTCCTAAATTCCTAGTAAAGAAAAAAGTAAAGCAAAGATTCAATCAACAAAATAGTTAGTTGCCACTTTATTTCCCTTTTACTTGCATGCTAAATCGTCATATATTCCCTTGTCAGAATGCTAGCCCCAGAATGCTGACACCTTGGGTGCTACATGGAAAGTCAAAGAGGAATCATTATTTTCCTGGTTACTAAATTCTTTTTGTAATTTAAAACATCAGTTAATGTTTTCACTGAGATGCTGAAATCAGGATGTTTGAACAGTCACAAGGTCTTGATGTAGCGGTGAAGGTGGCTGCACCTACTCTGTCTCCTGAAGAAAACTCAGACAACCAGCTGTGGTGGTCAGGAACCCAAGTTTAGCATGTAACTTTCAGTCATGGTGAGAACCATGATTCCCTTGTTTTGTCTTTTGCATGTTTTCCCCTGATTGGTGAATATTTTGTCTATCTTGTTTTATGTATGAAGTTATGTATAGTCATTTTCCTTCTTCAATATGTATTAGTTCTAGAAAGTTCTTTGTTCCTCAATGCCACATTGCATCCTTCCCTGAGTCCCTCCTATGTGTTGTTCCCATTGGTTCCCTTCCTGTCAATCCCACCTGCTTTTCTCTATCCCATTGGCTGAGATCCCTTTCCCCGCCTATTCTGTACCCAGTATAAGATCCCTGGACCCTCCCAACAATTGGCCTCTTCGTCCCTGTATTTTCACGGGAGTAAGCCTGCGTGGAACACATACAGAGAGTCCCCTCTCTTTACTTCTTTGCCTGCGTGCCTGCCTTATAGTGACAGAAGGATACAGCCCCTTTTGGGTGAGGAGCTCTACCCCGTTTTCACTGTGTGTTGGGCACCGAGTGCCACCTTCCAGAGGGGTTTCAGCGTCGACCTCCGGGCTTGTTTGTGTTGGCACGCAAGGGGTAAAACCCCCTTCTGCCAGCTCCCAGTGGCCCTCCATCTTACTACAGTAAAAACATTCCCAGAAGAATGAAATTAACTAAATGCTCCCAGGTTAGGAATCCCTAAGCTGCCCCAGTTTGTTGGTGGCTAAAAGAGTCTTCTAAAAGTAGCAGCTTTGATTGGCCCTTTCCTTACCCCTTTTCCACACCTTTTTTTTTTTTTTTTTTTTTTTTTTGACACTGTCAAGGGAAGGATTCTGGGCTAGAAGAATGTTTGGTTTTGATCAATTCGGAGGTTCTTGCATTATACAGATGTCACACAGCATCTTAAGGTCTATGTAATGGCCAGGGCTTCCAAAAAGTTGGTAACTGACCGGCCTGATGGAAAAGTTGCTATTACTCTGCTGTAGCCCGGAAATACCCTGCTTTTTATGAAATTGTGGAGCACTTTGTACAGCGGATTCCCACTGATGGCCAGCCCTGATTCCATTAAGATACCTGCCTGCAGCACCACAGATCAGCCCATAATGAAACAGTAGGGGTGTGATCAGGAATCAGCAGTCAGAGTTCAAATGAATGGGGCACTTTGCGTTTACTTTGACACTGGCAGGCGAGTAATAATTACACGTGGATCACAACAACAAGGTTTTCTCTGCAAGACTGCTTAACTTTTCACTCAAACAGTCGCAGAGCTTCTGATCTCACGACATCAGCCAAGGCTTAAGGAAGAAGAGGACAATAAAAACCCACAGTGGTAACAACAGGAAATAAAGAAACAGAAAATTTAGGCTGGATACTCAGCAGGATTACAGGCACTGAAATCTGAAGAAGAAATTGACCTGCTGGCCTCACATAGTGAAAATTAAGTGAGAGAAAAGACAAACAAATGCCAGAGGAGACTCCTTGACAAGAAGTGATGTAGGTATGTTGATAGAGCTTAACCATCTTTTTATTATGCTTTTCTAATCAGATTATTTGATTACACATGGAACATACTGCAATATGTGTTTTCTTTCTTTCAAATGCAGAAACTCTTTAATGTATGCAGACATATATGTACACACATTGTATCTACAGGCCTGAATTTTTTTTCTGTCATCTTCTTAGAAAAAGAGATTTTTTTTTTTTTCCTTTACCTCTTCAAATAGAAGCTTACTGACTAATCATCTGTCTTGTCTAACCTATGCAAATTTCATAGTGTGTCATCTACTGCTGGGCAGTGCAATACCTCTTGGAGCTGAGCCAGTCATAAACCCTGCCCTGAGGAATGAAGTTCTTTACCAGAGGTACAAAACCAGCTTTTATTTGTGTGCAGTTAACATTATAGACTCTAGCTGAGCATTTCTGAGAATAAATACTTGTTTGTTTCTCTGAATGCATACATGTACTTGAGCAGTAATCAAGACTGACTGATAGTTAGGACTGCACCAAACATTGTACCTGAATTATTTTATCTATTCCTCCTCCCAACAAACAACCTACAAGGGCTCATATACAAGATAATTGTTGGGACTAAGAAAGAAAGATGGCTGTGAACAAGAAGAGCAAATGGAAAACAAGACTAAATGTAATTGATGGAGTACATTTTAGAAAATTTGGCATGGAGTGGATATTCAAAATAAGCATGTCCAAAACACTGAGGAGATGTGGGAAGAGAGTTAGACATCAAAAGACTGTGATACAAGAAAAAGCTATAAAGAAGACTGCTCTAGTAAAGTCAGTTCTGCTGTGAAGTAGCTGATCAGCTCTACAGATACAATCTCTTTTCTTCCAAGAAGATGAAATTCTCTTTATTTGAAATCCAACTTCATGTAGATGAATGGAAAAGATCAAGGAAGTAAAGCTGTCTATTTCAGCATGAGTTTAAACTGTTCAGTGAAGGTTAACACCAACACTTTGCCTTTAGATTTTACAAAGCTATAGTGTTTGACTCCCTCCTAATTCCTAAGATTGTAAAATCTACCAGTTTATGTAAACCTGTATTGAAATAATAGCAGAGAAAATAATACACACTTAGGGTATCATCTTTCTATTGTAACTGGTACTGGTTCACAGTAAACTAGCACAGCCCAAGTCCCTTCCAAAAACGCACAAAAAACCATTTCAGGTCATCATGAGTATTATTAGAATAAAGATACTGAGAGAACCCTGCCTGTCTGATATGGATGTAGGTCTCGTTACCAAATATTCTGTATCATTACAGCCAGAATCCAACCATACAGCAAGACTATTCAGCACCCCTTATCAATTTTTCTTCTTTCTACTTCCCTCTGTCTCAACGGTGTATGCAATTTTCTTTCTTGTTATTGGTATGCAAATTCACCTGCTCCCAAAATAGTTCTCTTGAAAGACTGTTATTATATTTGAAATGCAAGGTATGTACACCCACTTGTCAACTGCATGAACTAGCTGTGGCAATTATAAATTCCTCTGAAGGGCAACAAACATTTGCCATAAATGGAAACTAAATTAATTCAGGCATTTGCAAGATACAGACTTGGTTAACCTACCAGAAAAATTCATTTTTCTCATATATACCATAAGCTTGTCACCTTATTTTTTAGAGATGCTTCAAGACCCTTCAAATATGAACTCTTCTGGCAAACACCATCTGTCATTCTCTCCCATGAGGGTCCCACATGTCCTTTTTTTAAATTTTTCTTTAATGTCAATCATCCTTCATATGTCATCCATCACATAACCAAAAAGAGGGTTTAGGACCTCCAACAGGAGACAAGAACATGCCAACATACCCACTTGTAAGACTTTCACAACTCAATCCTTTGACAGCCTTATGTACACCCAAAATGAGGGGAAATAATGTTAGAGCTTAAGCTTTGGTCACATGTGCACTCTGTTGCTTACATGAGGAGAAGGAGAGACCAAGGTGCTTAAAGGAGCACCTAAAAGTAGCTCATAACACGAATGTGAGTGCCACTACGCTAGTTTTTAGACAGCTCTCACAATTCAGGGGTAGCAGGTTTCATAAAAAGTGAAAGATGCAAGGGAGAAGTCCTACCTAAATAATTGTTGCCCAGATGTAGAAAGAATTTGTTCTCTATTAATATCAGAAAGGGGTCTGTCCATGTGAGCTATTGAAGTGTTGCTCTACTAAAGTGCCTTCAGTTTCCAACTATTTTGGAAGGACTTCAGGATGGCCAACACCACACAAAGATGAAAAACCTTGTTAACACACTGTGGGCAAAGAATCTCATGGGTTGTGAGTTGGTGCAGAGAAAAGAGTTATAGTGAGCTGATAAGAGTGGATGTGTTAACTGTTCCAAGGAGCAGTCCTGTCTGGTTGTAATTTATCCTGCTGTAAAATGTGGCCACCAGCTTCACTGTCAGTGCAGTTGATCCAGTTTGGCCAAACTTAGAAATGTGTCCTCTGAGAGAAGGCAGGTCACCACCCCTCCCCCACCAGGTTCGGGGAAAATAAATTTTCCTCAAAGGAAAGTGAAAGAGATAAAAACTATTTATTTAACAAACATACGGGAGAAGGAAAATAATGCTAAATAATAAAATCTCTCGCTGTGGAGAAAAAACCTGGGAAAGTGTTAGAGTCCTCCCTTTGGTCTCCTCGGAGCTGGGGCTTGGCCCAGGGCAAGGCCCTCTGTACTCGGTGGAAAGTCCTCCCGATGTGTTCCGATATTGAAGCAGTCCAGCAGAAAAGGGAGAAAATCCAGAATTCCAGTGAAGGGAAAAAAATTCAACTCTCAGTCTCTCTCTGGAGAAAAAGAAGCTGAAGAGCTGGCCAAAAAACTGACCTGGGAGCAGCAAGCCGGGTGCTTCCTCGCTCCCCTGCTGCAGCTGGAAAAAAAAATTGCTATCTCTGTGTGACCTTGAACAAGCTGCAAACTGCTTTGAAAAAGTTTTGCTCAGTTTTTCCTTCCCCCTCTCAGGCTCAGTTTGCATAGGGAAGCGATATGGGATACACATCATAAAGTCACCCCAAGACAGCAGTGTATGAACTCAGCTCTAGGAATAACACTGTGTGATATTGTGAACCATGATGGTCTTCTCCCAGGCAGGCATCAAATGAATATTTTGGTTTTCCCCTTCTCCCAGACCCAGGGGATCGGCCTGTATTGAAAGAGCCAAGTAAGATGATACATCAAATAAACATGTTCGTATCTAGATCAAAAGCAGGAATCCATTGCTGTGCATTTAACATGAATAATAATGGAAAGGAACAGATATCCAGAGGAAAAAATTCACGATTGAGGAAAACGCGTAACAATTTTTCTTTGTGCTTCAATTTAGATGGAGAAGCAGACTGGCCCTGCTTTAGAGCTGCATAAACTCTGGTGGAAAGCTGTGATCTTGCAACATTGTCCCTTGAATGTTTCCTTAAATAGCGCATCTGATATTCTAACTAATAACTGGCAACAGACTGGAAATACAAATACCTTGGCCTCATAACAGTTATGATAAAAGACAACCATCTTTATTATTAAAAAACACACCAAAAAAACCCAACAAAAAGCAACCAACCAACCAAAACAAGTTAAAAATCTCAACTCACTCATATATTAACCAAAGTCTGTAGCAAAACCTGTCAATAATCCTGAATCTTACTACTTGTTCTGCTGTTTCTAAGCTTGTGAACGGGTTGGAGATATCCAAATACTTGCAGAGATAAGTAGCACTTCCTCATGGGATTAGCAGCAATACAGTCACATAACCTGACGGGCACTGACTCCCAAAGTGCTACTACATTCTTCACAATTCTCATCTATGCTTCTGGATGTGCACTGCAACAATCAAATGCTGATACCCTGAACAGAACTGGATGAAAAGAAAGTTCATTGAGAAATTAATTAGGCACACAGCTTTTTTCTGAGACTAGCAAAAAGACAAGGCTGCCCATCTGCTTACTTTTATAGCCTAAGGTTCATGTCTGGAAACTAAAGCAATTCCGTGAGTATACAGGTTGATTGAAAATTATTATGATGAATAAATAAAAACATTTAAATTGTCAAACTGCTTAGTATTATGTTAAACAGCAAGTCATCAATTTTTCCACCTGTTAGGTCATCGAGCAAGAATTACTTGCATGTCATAGGTATGCACAGTTAGTCTGCTAAATCACATAGCTCTTTTCTGAGCTATGGATACAAACTGCTCTGCCAAAGCTTCTAATTAGTAGCATTCGTGTTTGCAACAGGCATACATAAAACATCTAACACCTACATTAAAGTTTAAAAACATTGACTACACATGCAGAGCTCATCCATTTCTTAAACCATCCAGAAAACATCTCTTACCAGTACTTTGATATGCAACAGCTAGAAAAATTAAGCTCTCATGCTAATCAAAATTTCCTTAATTTTCATATTTGGGTGGTTGTCCTAATCACACATTCAAAACATAATCCTTTCAATGAAGAAAATTATAATAGCTAACCTAAACCTGGTGCAACTTGAGGCTGCTTCCTCTTGTACTATTACTTGTTACTTCAAGAAGAGACGGACTCACACCTAACCACAACCTCCTTCCAAGTGGTTGTAGAGATCAATAAGGTCTCCATGAGCCTCCTTTTTCCCCAAACACCCTCAGCTCTCTCAGCTGCTCCTCACAGGACTTGGGCTCCAGACCTTTCTCCAGCACCGTTCCCCTTCCCTGGACAGTCCAGGCCCTAAATGTCAGTCTTGTAGTGAGGGGCTCAAAACTGGACACAGGATTTGAGGTGTGGCCTCACCAGAGCCCAATATAGATGGACAATCAGTGACCTGGTCCTGCTGGCCACACTATTGCTGATACAGGCCAGGATGCCATTGGCCTTCTTGGCCACCTGGGCATACGCTGGCTCATGTTGAGCTGCAGTCAACCAGCACCCTGAGGTCCTTTACTTCCAGGCAGCTTTGCAGCCACTCTGTCCCCAGCCTGTAGCACTGCCTGGGGTTGTTGTGACCAAAGTGAAGGACACTTCTTGTTGAACCTCATATAATTGGCCTTAACCCATCGATCCAGCTTGTGCAGTTCCCTCTGTAGAGCCTTCCTAACCCCTAAGCAGACAAACAGTCATCTGCAAACTGACTGAGGGTTTACTCAATCCCCTTATCATTAATGAAGGTACAGAACTGGCCTCAATACTGTAGAGCCCTGGGGAACACCAGTGATGCGTGCTGTTATGCTGGGCCACTAACTGGAGGTAACTCCTTTTACCACCACTCTCTGGGCCTGGCCACCCCGACATTTTTTCATCTAGGGAACACTACAAGTCTTTTGGAAAAATATTCTTTCACTGAAAAGTTTGCCTTGCCGTTTCTAAATGTGAAGTGGGAGACTGGCACTTATTTATTTCACCACCAGCAAGAAACTTTACAGTAGCTAGAAACTTAGTTATGGTTTATAATACAGCACTAACAATTAAAATTTTTGCATCAGTTCCTAAGAATGTCAAAAGACTGCTTGATCAAAGGCAATCTTTGTCCTGTGGATTTTTTTAATCCTATGTAATCGCAGCTTAAACTAGGTCTGTGATGCAACTATGACCTTGGGAGTATGATTTTGGTCTAGCGAATACTCCTACATATATTCAAACACCTGCATTACTTACGTAAATAATCTCATTGCACAATTTTGCACAGGCTTTGCATACCAAATAAATATAAGTTTTCCACTGATTTTGGTGGAGAGTGGTTCAGTGGCACTGGCTAAAGTTCTGTTTTACTTGAAGATTTCTTCACAAAAGAGATATAAGAACTTATTCTAAACCTGTGCTGCATCCTATATGATTTTATTTCATGTCTCTTCAAAGATGACATTTTACCTTCTGTAATAGATTTCTAATGTAAAAAAAAATTAAAATATACATATTAGATGTATGATCCTTAGGAAAGATTATTTAACACACACCTGTCAAATATACTCATTCTGCACTACACTCATATTGGTGACCTTACAGGTATTTTGTATGACTGTGGCAGGTTGTGACAACCTTCCTGTGTGCATCTTCAAGCCAGTCACTACTGGTTACTCTCTGCTGTAATGGATGAGCTCACGGTATACAACCAGCTGCCACCATGGCATAAGTGTGGGGTCACAGTGCTGCAACTGGGTTACTGTGGAGGACTTAGAGTTCACAGATTCCTGCCTGCAACGCATATCAAACACATCAGGTGAGCACTACGCAGCCCCTTCTTATCACATCTTCTGATGTGCCAGACACGTACTGCCATCACATGTCCTGACATGGATTCTCACCTGTCTGGGAGTACAACGCTTCAGAAGTCTGGTTGCGACAAGGGTCAGAAAGGCAGCAACTGAATAAAAAATAATGGAAATGCAAGTCAGTTGAAACTGCTACTAGAAATCTCAAGTTTAGCAGTTCCTCTGTGTCTATAATACATCACTTCTGAATCTATGTCTATGTTACACCAGAAGAGAGGCTTCATATAAAAGGTTTAGGATTTTTTTTTTTTTTAATATTTACAAAAATAATAATAACAACAACTTTAAAAACCCAGCATGAAGCAATTGCTCCTCGAGTCTGCCTGCAAAGTATGGTGGGTTTGTTAGCTACAAAACTAGATGGGTATGCAATACTATTAAACTCAATTTAAAAGATAATAACTCAGCCTCCAAGAATCAAGAAAAATAATAGAATTTATATTTAAATAAGCCTCATCTCTTTCAGCTTGTGTAGCCTGTCTGCTAGGCACTGATTTGCAGTAATCTGTATTCAGATCTGGATCAGGTTTAGGTTCAGTTGCTATGGCTCTCTGCTTTAAGCTCTCGTTACACATTCACCTCTCTCTCCCATAATCTTTTATGACAGATTTATTGTTAAAAGAAACTAAATTTGGGGTTTCTGAAGGCTGAAGAACAAGCAGTACTTTCCTTGCCCCTTATTAAAATCAGGCAGGGCTGTATGCAGAGAGGACAAGGAAGGACACACACCATGAGACCTAAGGGTACATAGTGTCCAAACCTGTCTGTGCCTTCAGTGAGGTGCAAGATGCATTACCTTTGCAACCCTACATAAACCAAGCTTAAGCTTAAACATAACCACGACTCCCACCTGAGGAGCATTTACCTCCCACTGCTGTCTGCCCTTGCTCCTCCTGGAGAGTTTTGCCATTGGCTTTAATAAGTTGGAAGTTTCACTTGATGACATGAATCTCTCAGGACAGATCTTGAAATACTCAGATCCAGGAGAAGCAGTGAGGTCAACTAGCATTTGAATAAATATTGGCAAAACTATTTGTCCATTCCTACCATTATGGAATACACATACTGAATTTCTTAGTTATAAAAAGCACTCAGAAAATTTCATCCTTTTTATAAAATGTCAAACATTATCCTCCAAGCTTTCATCTCTGTTGTGGAAATCTATTTGTAGGTAGAAAACCCATAAAAGAAATGGGAAGAGATTTTGTACCTGTTTCTCCATCCCATTGCCTCTTTCTTATAACCACAGAAATCCAAGGATAAAATAATTACCAGGACACCACAATGCCAATACTGTAACAGTGGATGATGTTGCAGACTTATTTTGTTGTAGGACACACCCTACAGATCTTTGGAAAGATTTGTGGTGGAATAGTAGAATTTTTTTTTTTTCCATTCTACTGACAGTGAAACAATAAATCATAACTTTCATCTACTCTCCCCTGGTAAATTTAACCTACTTCTTTAGCCTTTTCACTCTAGTTTTCTTACACATATAGGCATACGTATACATCTACCAGAGACGCACCGTATTTTGTGAGGGTAAGGCTGTTGAACCTTTCCTCTCTTTACTGCTAAGAGATTAAATAGAATATCAGAAAAAGGAATTAAAGTGACTATGCATGTACACATTTATCCTACATATCATCCTTAATAAAACTTTCTCCACACATACAGTATCTTCCACTGCCAGGTGAGCATTTCAGGTATTTTGCTCATACTGTCTACAAAAGAACTCTTACAACATTGAATCTTACCAACCTGATATGGTGCAGTGACATTCCATCAGTAAGAATAATTCATTTTAATTATATTTTTTTAAAAACCAACCGATTTTAAAGCATATATGTAAAGGACAAAGAGGGAAAAAAATAGGCTATCCAGACCATCTCTGTAATGAACTATGACACTTCTCTTATGCTCTCAGTCCTCTTGGAACTGCTTTATTTCTAAATTTTGGCAATTACTTCAATATAGCACCTTATGGAACTTTAGAGTAAGGAGTATTTGTTCTGTACAAATATTAACATAAACTGTGATGAAGTCTGATTTCATGCAGTTCAGTGTACTACAGTGGTATATGCATGACATATGTAAAAAAATAGGTTTACCCTAATGGATAATTAACACACAAATAAAAATGACCCATGGCTAGTAAGCACCACAAAGTTGGCCAGAATTATATGCAGTAAGTACACAAATAAATTGTACTCATTATTTTTATACAGATATTAATATATCTTGAATTCTTAAAAGAATCCCATATAGTTCCAAGAATCAGTGTTTGACACTTTAGTGTCTGATGTTGTTTCATTACCCTCAAGGCAGCAATAACATCTTTTGTTTTCCTTATCTTTGATATTAGTAATAGAGAACCTGTATCACTAAGAGTTTAAAGATGGCCCTCTGAAAGGGATTGTGATGTTTCTTGTGTTGACTATATTTTAGCCAGTAGCCCTTTTCTGACACAGCTGCTTAGATCAGCAGCACCTAGACTTGTATAGTCATGGTCAAAGTTATATGCTGGAGCCTTCCTTTGCATCTCAAATCACAACCTCTAGCCAGCAGTTTAGAAGTAATACAGATCTGTATTTGACACCAGCCTTTTCAGCTCTACCACCCAATTTTTGATTTTAGTGTTCCTTAAGCTGACAGGATGCCCAACCTCCTCAGTGTGCAGCACTGCCATTTCTAGTGTAAGACATAAGAAAAAACTATGGGAGATTTGAAGTGAAAGTGTATTCATCAACTTTCATTTTGGAAATCAAAATAAACTAAATCAAATTACAGCTACCTCGAATAAATAGTCCACTGAGTGGAACAGTTCAATTTAAATAATCTGCTCTGAAGAGTATTTAGAATTCCTTTCAGAATTCACTTCTTACTTTCCATAATCACCAGTGCCCTTTTAATAGTCATTTGTGGCTTAGTGATCACTTTCAGGTTCTCTTCTATTACAGAAATGACACTGTGAAAGTCCTAAGTGGTCCTCACTGAGTTCTTAAATTAACATTGAGAGTTAAAATGTCCAGAAAATGATGTACCTTTGCTTAAAACACAATTGGGCTTGTGAGAGAGGGGAAGATTTTATTTATTTATTTAAATTAGTGCCCTCATTTTCTTCCTACTTTTCTTTACATCTTTGTGTAATAGGACTCAGATGTGCTACTTCTGGCTGTTCCACCAGTTCCTACAGGAACATCACTCTGGACTAAAATATTGCTTAAAAGTGCACACCTGAGGCCTGCAATTAAAACATAGTTACTCTCACACTGATGATTTGTCTCCTCCATTAGAATCCAGCTTAAACGTTTAGAATACTGTTCAAAGAGCAGAGCTACCAGGAGTTAGAGGTGTAATGAATCTCTTACCTCTATAAAATTATGATCCTGAACAGAAAAGGACTTCAACTCTTTATTATTTTCATCAATTCTTGTCCAAAATTTTAATTTCGAAGGTCAAATTTCAAAGCAATCTCATTTTAAAACCCACAACATTTTCAACATTAATGGTTAATTACATAATAATTAAAATTAACTGGACCTAAAACTAAGATCTAAAAACTAACGTCTCAAAATAAAACTAAAAGCTTATGGGCCAGAATGAGCTATTTAGGACAGCTTCATATTCCAATATTGTTCTGCTTGTTAGTTTTTGAACTAGAACTACATTACTCCATCTGCAGAATGGACAAAAGAAGGAATAAAGTGCTGTAATTCCTGGGTTAACACTACAAAGTAGGGCTGGTTTATTGTCATCATTATTTAGTCTGATCCCTGCCACACATACCCCAATAGAACCAATAATATTAAGTTGCACAATCTCAAAATCTCCTTGAAGCTGAAGCCTCTGTATGTCCCCTCCCACCCTTATAACCCTTCTCAAACAGCATTTATCAGACTTTTAGTGTAGGAACAGACTGAAGTTAAGAAAAAATACTACTCTTCTGGTTTTCAACAACCATTGATGAACTACTTAGCTTTTTAGATAATATTTCCTTCCTTAAATTATAATTTTTAGTCTTCAAACAGGAAACCTATAAAGAAGGAAGAATATGAATAATGAAAATCCTCACTTCAAGGCATGACATTTCAACATTTTTCTGAATTGCTAAAGAATATCAAAGATAGACAATACACCTGGAGTCTGCTCTATTTTGAAATGTAGCACAAGGTCTGTAAACTCAAAAACCCCACATGTTAATACTGTTATTTTTACATTTGGAGGGCACATAGTTAGGATTTTTCATGAAAGTATTGCAATTGTTATGTTCTACTTATAAAATCAGCAACTATTAAAAAGGTAGCATGATATTCCCAATTTCATTTTACTATTTTTTGGTTAATTTTTATTATACATTTAGTAAACCTCATTATACATTTAGTAAAACCTCACAGGAGGTGAGGTTTTCACAAAAATCATTATGTTAAATTTTTTTTTTTGAGGAACAGGTTTTCTCTTTCTCTTAAGAGAAAATATTAATAACAAAATAACATTTTATACTGCAGTTTGATATATGCAAATTGTATATTTTCTTTCTAGTGTTTTCAAATGAGCTGCTTAAGAAATAAACTTCTTTGGGAACAAACAACTTCTTTGGGAAGAACAACAGTGATTTAAGATATTACTGTCCTTCAGCTGAGCCACAGAAGTATCTTGACAAATCTGACTTTCAAATGAACTGAACTAGAAGTGTTCAAATTATTTCAGATTTGTGTGGGAGAACTTCCAGAAAAGTAGATGTAGCTGGGAAGGACACATCTTCACTCATTAAAGACAATAATAATTAATTTTCTCAATTTTTCACCACAATGATCCTGTTACCTTACTTTTCAAAGAACAGTTCAAATACATGCTTTTCTTATCTCTTAAAATTATTTTTTTCCTGTTCCACTGGTAACATAAAGCAGACACAAAGAAACAGCTATGTACTATCATTTTTTGTATAGAATAATTTTTTGTGAGTCCAAAGTAAAATAATATGTATAGAATTAAAAAGTATAGATCAATAATGACTGGAAGACTTAAATTTTTTCCTGAATTTTATAGGACAGAAAAGATAAAACAAGACCTTTGCAGAGTTGCTATTACTGTCTCGCTTTTTCTGGCTATTTTTGCCATGTGTGTGTTCTTTCCAGTTTCAGTAGGTCACTCTTGTCCAACAGAAAGCCTCACACTGTGGAAGACTGAGTTCCAATTCAAAAATATTTGATTGAAACTGCCTAGTATAGTTTGACCTTGTTACATCATGTTGTTCTTTTCATCTTTCCCCATCTGATTTTTTTTATTTGCTATTAATTTTTCAGAATAAATACCTAATCTTAAATGAGCCTGCAGATCAGCACTTTCAGTCTGGTTTTTGGGTTTTTTTTCCCAGAATTTCCAGAAGAGCACAATGTTACTTTTGACCTAGAACAAGAATAAAGGAGGTTACTGTTGAATAATGGTGTATGCACTGGTGCTTAGAATAGCGTGTCTCTTGCTGTCCTATAAAATTTTATTACTCATGGTGAATGACATATTCAAATGGCTACTGTGGGATGAATACCTTATGTTCCAACCATGATCTGAAACTCTTTCATTTAATTTGGGGGCGCTGTCCTAGTATGTCATTTAATCTCATGGAGCATTTCCAAACGGAATCCTTTAAAGGAAGGTGAAAGATCACAGCACAGGACAAATGTGTTGTATAGTAAGCCTGAGAAGCAAGTAATATTTTCTGGAGAGGGAAGAGGAAAGCAGTGACCATCATGTATGAAATATATGCTGAAGAAAAAGTTGGACCAAAGTGTCTTCTTTAATTCAAAAATTTGATTACATATATAAGCATATATAAGCTACCGGTAAAAGCTCTGTTGTGAAAATGCATCAAGTTCAGCCTGTCTTCCAAGCTGCTGAGGTCCAGAAAATATACTTCGTCAAATTAATGCAATTTGAAATTAGTATTTTGATTTCATATTCCTTCTTTGAGAGTGTTTGTGTTGGATTGACATCGACCAGCTGCTAGACACCCCCATCCAATCAATCCCTCACTCCCAATCCTCAACAGGGCTGGGAAGAAAATAAGATGACAGAAACTTATGGGTCAGGATAAAGACAGGGAAATTACCTACCAACTACCTCTGGGGAAAAACAGACTAGTCTTTGGGAAAATTACTTTAAGTTATTACCAATTGAAATAGATTTAAGTAGTGAGGGAAAAAGACAAAATGAAAATGGCATGTTCCCCCCAGGCTCACCTTCACTCCTTCACTCCCAAGCCCCACCTACCCTGACTCTGCCCTGAGGGGTGCAGGAGGAGATGTGGGGGCTGTGGTCAGTGTCCACACCATCCCCTCTTGGCTGCTCCTGATCCATCATGGGCTCCTCTGCAGAAGCTACGGCTCCCTCAGGAGAGACCCACCTACTCTGGTGTGAGCTATCCAGGAGAAGAGATCTCCTCCTGTCCCTCCCCCTGCTCTCTCCTTGGGGTTGGCAGGGCTGTTTCTCCCCTTTTTCCCCTCACCCCTCCCTGCCCGGGGCTGAGTGGCTCAGCTGTGCCTGGCATCACCTGTCCTCATGAACACTCCTGCAGCCTCCACCAGCACCTACTTTGATCAGAATTGTTTCAAAAATTTGGGTCAGGAGCATAAACATAAACACATGAACATATACATTGGTTGAAAATACATTGTTGGTTCAAAGTTTCAGAAAATGCAGACCCTAGTGATTGTGGGGAAATAAGAGTAGTTTCCAGCATCCTAAAGGTTCAAAACACTAATCAGGTTTTACACGGGTTTTATTCCAGAAAACTCATATGCAAAAAGCCAGTTTGGCCATGCCAGTTGACCAAGCCCCTGAGGTTTCTCTCTAAAGAGGTTAAACTTAGTGAAAATTCAAGAGGTTTTTAAGGATGTTAGTTTGGAGAATACCTTCCTTACCAGGCAGTGGCATGGAGTGGATGGTCAGGAATTTTCTGTGTCAAAGAGAACCTGTTTGATGCCTGTCTTTATATTCAGCCCCCCAGTACCACTGGGGAGGGGACACAGCCTCATGTTTCTTTAGACTTCCTCAGCTACCACGTACTGAGTTTTGATTCTTCATGAAAGTTATATTATTTTAAACCTGGAATAATGGAAAAGTTCCACAGCTGTTGGAACTTCTCATATCTTTTTATCTGATAGTTGCCTGACCTATAATAAAATCAGTTATCTGCAGGAATAGCTTTTTACTCAGTGATGTTCAATAGCAGCATAAGACAGACAGATGCTGTACAAAACGCAATGCGTTCTGTGATAACATCAGCAAGCCCAGTGTACCTCTGAAACTGTAGCACCATTATTTTACAGAAACACTAAAATATATATGAAGCAGAAGAAGACACATTAAGCATGCTAAAATATCTACAGTTTGCTTTGTCTCAAAGAAGCATGTGTAACAGCTTAAATCTACCTTTACATTGCAGGTGGAAGAACAGAACCTGCCTGCACCACTCTATCCAACACTGACCTAAGCAGAGGCATTAGAGGTCATAGAAATGCTGTTTGTCTTAATGTTTGAATCTGGTCTGTATAGCCTGAAGACACAATGAAAGTAAGGCTGCTTACACACTATTTTCAGTTATTTTTCAGGACAACAGATTTAATGGCATAAGAATGAATTAACTGACAGTCTCTCCTCCCTGTACTCTCTGTTAATAGAAGATAATTCAAGCTGCCCTTGAAAAATAGGACAGACCAGATTTATCGTTCCCAATGGGACCTTAATCCTGCTTCTCTGTGTATCCATTTTGTGCACTGAATGAAGCTGAAGTTCCATGGATAAAATAGGAAATAAGCAGACTGCCAAGGACTCTTAAAATTAAGACCTGCTCCCTGATAACAACATGATTGCCATGGGCCTACACAAATCACCGTAAGAATACCACCATATGATTAACATGCACACCCTCAACTTTTCTTTGAAAAAACCCCGACTCGCTTAATGCTCTTGTACATGGAATAGGTTGTACAGGTATAATCAAACACACATTTCTATTGCATGTGTACGTTATTAGTTATTTTAAAACTACTTACACACATGCCCTCTTCTGTCCAGAACAGACGTGAAGGCCTCCCATGTGGCCAGTGCAGGGGAACAAGACAGTTACTCAGTGTGGCTGAAGTGTCGTCAGCCTCAGTTCTACATCGCAGATTTCTCCAGGACTGGGTTTCTGCACGGCTTAGGATGTCTAGACTTACATCATTCATCTCCCTACTGCTACACTCTCCTCTCTGTGGCTGCTTTTTTTGTTATTTGTTGGTTTCTACCAGATAGTCAGCAGAGCCCACCTTGCTTATTGTGCAACCCCATGCCAATCTCTTTGGAAGTTAGTGGTTGCTGCTTGGGTTACTAACACCGTCTGATCTCATCCCAAATCTGTTACCAGGAAGAAAAACTGGAAACAGTTTAACTGTCCGTGTTTGTGCCTTTACAGCACATACATGAGCCATCAGAATGGGGCAGATGTAGTCCAGAGCTTTTGGAGACACAAATAATTCTGCGACAATTATCTTTTACCTTGTTTTCCCAGTGCATACCAGAATCATCTAATGAATAAGAGCTGGGCAGATTGTGAAGATCTTGCTTTAATGAATGGTACTTTTGGATAGGTTTCATCCCCTGATCTGTGGCTACTTCCATCAAAACTAAATGTGAATAAGCTCAACTTAAATTTTAACAGATCATCAAAAACCTCTGAGCTTAATTCCAAGAGAAAAAAAACCCAAAAACTATGACACTTACAGGGATAAAATACACCTGAAAGAAAATTTATTAACATATATATGCTTGGATCTTTGGACTTTTAGCCAAAGTGAGAGTCAATCAAACCAACGAAAGAAGAGGAAGAGTACTGGCTATTACTATCCTGACTGATTGCATTAAATGACTCAAGAAAGGACAGGGTAGTCCTTTCAAACTATAGTAGTAAGTGAAAACTAGAGAATAAGGAATCCTCAGTTGTAGTTGGAGGGGTGTTTGCCATCAATACAGATATGAATGACAGGTCAAAGCCAAAGCAGAAACAATTGTATCTCATTCAAAAAAAGAAAACATAATCTCCAATATTTGTTAGACTCCTAGCAAAACCCCACAAATTTACAATTACAAGGAGGAAAGGATTTTTAGAACCACTTCTGAGTTTAAACAAAACATCTTTATATGTTTACAAGGATGATTCTAAGGGTTGACTGCTGTTCTGCTGAAACTTGCTCGATTCTACAAACTTAGGCATCAAGTTTTCTCATGTTGAATTATAAGCATTATAATTATATATTCTGAACCTATAAAAGCAAATCTTGATGGAACTAAGTCATTAACCTTAATGATATGGCTGATTTTTCTAAACATCTATTAAAAAACGTTTGAGCACTTGTTTATCTGCACTTCTATACGCTCTCAGCATTGAGTCTATTTATTTTTCTGCATCTAATTACTTTGCATAATGACATGTTTATACTACTGGCAATCTTCTCTTTGAGAGTGAAATTATGAGTACAGTATCCATACAGATATGATCCAAACTGAAGAGGTTAATGCACATACTATATAAAAACTTTATAAAAGAAAAAAATATTTTATATATAATTTAAAAATTCAGCATCTTTCAAAGACTCATGATCACATGTTTTATGAGCTGGCATTTCATCTTTAAAATGGTAATGAAATCCTGATTGTCCTGTGGAATTTTTTTGTTCATCCCCGTAGCATCAGAGATTCCCCCTGAGTTCTGCAACTGAGTTTATGTTGTCCTCTTTGTTCTAGAGACAGATCTGGAAGTCTTGTAAAGACAAGATTGAACTGAGATTTCTAATGTCTTCAGATTGCGTCCAGACCCTCTGTATGGAAAGAACAATTTTTTCTGTTTTGTGCTGTTTTCTTTTGGTAAAGATATTACGAAATTCTAAAAATAAATATATAGTAGTGAAGTGAAGATAAAGACAACTAATTACACTGTTACTAAGATCAAACTCAAAATGGGTGAAGGTTCAGAACACTTAAATTGTTCTCAGCCTACTCTCATGTCCATAATTTCATTAACTATCTGAAACACTTTGCTTTGTGGTTTACAAATAATTTTCCTTATATTCTTCTGTGACAAAAGGTAATAGTCTTTGCCATCTCCTTTATATTCTGTTTTGTTCAAGGATTTGCCTACAAACTCACACTAGATTCTTTTTGCTTATAATCACATCTTTTCTTCATTCCTTTTTCCTCCTGCTCACTAAAAATATGTGCAGTCAAAAGTATGAGGAGATGTCTTTCCCTTCATAACCCATGATGTAATTCTCCTTTGAAATTAAGTCCAGTTGCATATCACAAGGTCATTCCAAGTAAACTCTTGGAAGTCAAGAGCAATTTAGGATTTTGGCAAATACAACAATAATATATTATCTCTTGGATGAGCCTGGTATCTTTCTATCCCCAAAGCACATGAATTCATGTTCAGATGTCTGTTAGGCCAGTTCAACAGGTGGCTGCCAGGAACCAGCATGACAAAGCAAAGAATGGGTAAATCACATCTGGAAATCTGGAAATAAACGTCAGTTGTGTAACTCAGAAATTGATCCATCTCACAGATTGGAACAGAGGAAGGAGAAACAGAAGCTTTATTCAGGCACATAAATACTTTCCTTGAGACACTTCTGTTTTCCTGCCACTGCCCCAGTATAACATCCATGACCTCTACTGTTTGTATAGATGATCATCTTAGTGGATTTTGCTCAATACACCACACAAGCAACCCGCACCATTATACATTTGTTATTCTCACTCTGTCATGCAACTTACGAGCATTTGCAGACAGAAGTGCTGAAAGCCAGGCTGATTCCTGTTGACTATCTTGGTCTTTCAGATTATCAATTGTTGTTTTCTCAATTATTTTGCAATGCAGGCCTGACCAAGCCATTCTGGTAGCACCTATTTTATTACTGAAAAAGAAAAAAAAGGTATCTAAAAATAATAGTTGCATTTCTAAAATTATCATCGGGCATATCCACTTTTTTTTTTTAATTCCTCTCCATTGATTTGCCAGGCAAAGAAAAATGATAATTGATGATATAACTATACCACAAGGCAGTTTATTTGAAATAACATAATAATTTGTTTTTGAGGTACAAATTTAAATACTCATCTTTAATAGTTATTAGAGTAATACTGAAATTTATCACTGAAACCTGTATTCCTATTAGGTCCATGAATTTATTTCAGCTGCTTGTTGACTGTTAATTGGTTTTTCATAGAAATTTTAAAGGGTTTGCAGTTAAAATACTAGTGACAGTAAAGATATTAAGAAAAAAACCTATGAGAAAATTAATTTCGTTTAAATACTTATGATGAAATTTAATAGAAATTCTATACAGAAAGGCTAGTGCCTTTTACATTCTAGATGTGGTTTAACTATGGAAAGAATATGCGGCGTTGCAACTAATACCTTATTTATAAACAGATTTATGACCTATATACCTGGGAAAAAGTTTTTTTCAAAGTATTTGTTTTATAAATATATAATTGTATAGTGTGGAATAATGTGGAGCTAGTATATTTTCTTGTTTTTCAAAAATACAGTTTATTTGGTTATTTATTGATACTTAGTTAAATAATAATAAAATGAAAAGTCATCAACAAAATTCAAAAATTCATATTTCTGATGCTTTTTGTTTTGTTTAAAAAAAATTCAACCTTTTTTCTTTACTCGTCGGGATTTCCAGTTTCATTTTAGAGTAGTAAAACTTCAGTTTATGTTCTGTGTATATATTCCAAGATTGTTTTTGCTATTTAATGTGAAATTGAGTTTGAGCAGAATCTATTCAGTATATATTAATTTTGTCCGTCTAAGGAAATGGCAATTGTATTTGTAAAGGTAATGAATCCTTGCTGAGAAATTTGGTCTCCAATGTATGTACTTAACTGATGGGCTGAATTTTGTTTCTCCATCACAGGAATATTGTATATGTTATTGTATGATGGGTTTCCCTGCTTGAGCAGGGAGGTTGGACCAGATGACCTACTGCGGTCCTTTCCAACCTTGTTCTGTGATTTTGTGATTCTGTTTGTTTTACTGTATGTGTTTCTTATTTGCTGTAGTTGTTGTGTAACTCTACATGAATGAGAACTTGGTCAATTTCAACACATAAATAATATTTAGCCAGCTTAAAAGAAGAACTGAGAGCTGATCATGAGGAAGCTAAAAGAATTACCTAGCTGTGATAAGATAAAAGGAGACACTTGTTTTTGCTCATGAGTGTCATTCCTTTGTTTTCACATTTACTACCACTCATTAATCATTTTTAATGTTTCTCCGAACAATATAAAAATTAGTTAGTCTCATGTTCTGTGGAAAATGAAAGGAAGTGCAAATTCAGTTTTAACACTTCAAAAAACATTTAAAGATGGTGTTAAATTTCTCCAAACCCTGCTGGAAATAAATCATCTCTTCTCCGTTCCACATTTCGACCATGCAAATTATGGCCATAATATTATATAACTGGATATAAAAAATGAGGTTATATATGTCATTTCATTGTTTTAAATGCTTACTTTGATAAATGTATTCAGAGGACATATGTTCATTTAAGTTCTGTCAAGGTCATTTGAACACGCATTATTCAACTTGCATGAAGGCAAACGAGTCATTTTTACAGATAGAGATATACACAAAAATTGCTGCATGACCTACTTGATAACATTTAATTGACTAAAAAAATTAGATTGGTACTTATGCAAAGACAAATGTATATTGCAGTGTCTGAGCACTTGAAAACAGATAAATATACTCACACATCTGTGACATCTTTCTTTCATTCTGTCCATATATCTGGTCTTCAGGGCCATCATTGTAATTGGAAAGCATTAACTTACATACAAGAACTTAAATGTATATTAGTTATACAGTGGGAAATGATGTGCTGTCAGATGTCGTGTTAGGGACATGGTTTAGTGGTGGATGTGGCAGTGTTAGGTTAACGGTTGGGCTTGATGATCTTAGAGGTCTTTTCCAAGCCAAATTACTCTATGATTCTATGGTAAAACCTCTAAAAACAGAGTCTTGATCGCATCTTATAATTATAGGTGTCAAGCCTCAGAAACGTGAGCACTGCTCTTCAGAAATAGCATGTCTGAAAACAATTCCAAAAACACACTTAAAAAAAATTCTGAAAGCCTTGCTCATGATGTGATGTAGTTTATCAGTATCTGAGTGTCCTCATATTCTGGACATCTGTGTTTAAGTGTCACCTGGTTTATTTAGTGCTGTAAAGCACTGTCTCTGTCAGGATCTAATAATGATCTATGTTCTCCGTCTTTGCTAACACTTTTGTACAGTGAGCAGACTTATAATTATGTGCCATAGAAACTCTATGTGTTTAAAACTAATAGAAACTCAAAAGTGATGGAGCTCTCCCTCAATTACTTATTTGCCAGTAAAAGGCAGATGGGCATTGTGTGAATGTATTTGTTCACAGCCAGACCAGGTGATGAATCTTCCTAGGCCCACCCAGTGAGAAGACATAAAGGCATTCTTACCTAGCAGTGGTGGAAACTTTGATAGACGAGTGTTGGTTCTAGAAAATCTTTAAAGTTGTCTTTTACATCAGTAGCAACTTCAGTAGCAAAAGAGTCTATAAAGGAAATCTTTACTTCATCTCATGTTTTTGCTTCAAAGAAAGCAGTGATTAATGATGATACTTGTAAAGAAGCTGAACCTCTGCTTCAAAAACTACATAAACTATTCTTAGTTAATTTGGCTTCAGAATCCTCTGGGTGAACAAGCACAGAAAACATGTCAAAGCAAAATCAGAGTGAAGCCTGAAGTATAAGAAATATTCTACAAATTGACAAAGCCAGTGCAAGAAATTCCAGCCTTCCATGTGCCAGCTGTTAATTCTTACATTCCCACGACTGTTTGCAGCACCTCACTGGGACAATGAAGTGTCTGTGGAACTCCTTTGTAAACCAGATAGGTACACAAAATAGAGAATAGAAGGACTGTTAAAGCACACTACATTATACTTCCAGGAAACAATTAGCTTTTGTGCTACATCCCCTATCCCCAGAACTTCTAAAGATTTTTTAAAATAAGTCCAAGGGGGCTGAAGTGTCTTCAAGAGTCTCTGAGCCTGGAGTTCATGAATTTCCAAAGCTGTTGTGAGCTAACAATGCATGAAAGAGGGTCCAGGCAGGGAAAAGGTGGAGCTTGTACTAGGTGAGAACTCTGTAACTCTGAAGGAAGTCTGTATTTATGTTTCTAAAACTATGGATCTTTTTCTTTCCCTGAGGAGCTAGGTTATTATCAGAAAGATGGATGCTTTTTTCTTTAAAGCATACTATTTTTTTCCTAGTCAAACACTATTTGTAAGAAATGAGAGATGGTTCATTAGAGAAAAGCTAGAACACACTATTTGGGATTGATAGCTTATTTATTTCATGGTGATTAATTGAAATAATTTTTACATCAAATTTTTAATTTACGCTTCTCTAAAGCTGTTGATTTAAAGGTGACTAGCATTTCTCAGTTAGCTATAGCTCTTTGCAACTAATAAGTCTGTTTTCTGTGACAGTAGGACAGGATCTTTGTGTTTTGTCTGATTTATCTTCTACACCAAACTCCTATAGAAATATATCTACACAAAGACCATTCCCAATGTGGTCTTTCTCCAGCACTAATGATAACCATATCTTTTGTACGGTACTGTACACTCAAGTCTTGTGTAAAAGAATTAAGACTTTTAGCTTAAGTCAGTGATTTTGATAATGCAGTCCTTGCTGGTGCTATCCTGTCAATACGAATAAGATCTGGTGTAAACTCTTTCTGTGTGTATGTGTGAATTGATGAAAGAGTAAGAATATTGTGCTCAGTGTCATGGTGCAAGGCATGACTAAGAGCAGACTAAATGATTTGCCTCAGAAGCTAGAGGCCAAAAGACATAAAGTTTATTTTGCTCAGGATTTGAATGACAGAAATGTAAAACATTCATAAGGAAGCAAGGCTGATCCCAAATCTCTGAGGCAGAGATATAGATGTAGCCTACATAGTATGTGAAGTGCTGACCATGGAAATAACTCTGTGATCTATAGCCATATGTCATTAATTTAATCCTGGTGGAGAAACAATTTGGCTAAAAACGTTTGCTTCCCAGTAAGGTCCTGTATATATGGCAAAATCACTGTTTTGGTTTGATTTAAGTGAAATAAAATCTGTAATATTTCTAATGCATGGAATACGTTTTGTCTTGACTTTCTTTTGACTTGAAATAAGTACTGTTTGCCCCATAGAGACTTGAGAGAGTGCTAGATGGTAAGGGATTTGAAGATTATATGGGATTGCTTCATAAGCAATTACTTGTTTTCTGGTTGATTATATTAATATTTTGCTACCAGTTAAATTTCCACAAGCATTTACTCGTATATTATGGACATCTAGTCTTTTTCAGCATGAATTACATTTTTTGAGTGTAATTGTGTCTAATTGAGCAAGGCTAAAAACCTGGGAGGGTTTATATTTATGATTATTAGTAATTTTTGCAGGTATCAATTGACAGTATGCATGTACTTCATATTCACTTAAGTTTTAGTGAAATTTCATGGCAATGTGTATGCATTGTATTTCCATATGTAATGAGAATCCTGTTACTGTAGTTAACAAGAGCAAATATTGTAGATGTTATATTCTTCAAGGTATGGCAATGCATAGAGATTCCAAGAGGTTGTCAAACATAATCAAATATGTAATCTGTACTTTGCACTGAACTACTCATTAACCTCAGCAGCCTCTAGCGAAATAGGTTTTGATAATATAGATGGAAGTTAAAGATTCATGTAAGGTCTCTAAGATGCAAATGGCTGCCACATCTCAGGCAAATAAGATTAAAAAGTATGTGAAAACTATACCCACTAAGACAACAGCAAACCAGGAAGTCATGGGAATGTGGTTTTTGTATAATTCCATCAAAAGACTTCCTTAATTTTTTGCAAATTACAAAGATGAATGATAAAAACTGATTAAGATATTGGTTCTAAATGCTGTTCCAAACTGTAATACATTATGAATAAAAATATTTCCTGTAGTGTTCAATGAGAATTTCTCCTTAATATGAACTAAACATACTGAGACATTTCAAAAAACCATGCTAAGCTTGTCCTTATAAAAGAAGGTTATGAAGGTAATGAAGTTGGAATGTATCTAAAATATTGATGAAAAAATACAGGAAAGTTTATTTAAAGTAGAAAAATTTTGAAAGCCTTGATCAAGAGGCTTCAACAAATCTTTTTTGGATCAACAAATCTTTATTCTCAGAGGGGATTTTGCTGAAATAAAAAGTAAAAAATACTCAGTGTCTCAAAATTTAAATTATTGTTATTATTAACCGCAAAAATATAGATGGTAACTTCATTTTATTCAACATACTGATTGCTCAAGAGGTAATGGAGTGGCCCACTATGAAATGAGTAAAATCTGATTGAGATATCAGAATCTGGCATGTTGACAGAAAATAAAGTGTTCAGCTCTTACAGTGCAGAAAGTGATACAAATATCTAGACAGGTTTCTCCTGACCTGAATGTAGGATCGTATATATGCAATATTGCAAGTCAGGAACATCCAGCTTCTCAATGAGGCCATTTTGTATACTTCCAAATGAGCTATTTAAAGCAGAAAGCAGTAGGTAAATCATCTTTACCTTGCTGTAAAAATTCCCATTTATTTTTGAATCCAAATATTCTTGTGAACCTCTTTTCAAAATGCGGAAAATAATATCAATTACATTTTAGCTGTATTCTTAGGAGCCTATTACTGAACAACATACTGTATGCTAGAAAAAATTTATGTGGCAACAACATTGACTTACTGTCCAGAGATCAGAAGCAGGAAAACACATTTGTTCAATCAAAGAGAAGGCTTACTTTCTCTCTAAATTGATTTCAGAAGTATTTAAATTTGAGTTAAGAATTGCTAGCAGTATTTCAGCTGTTCCAAACCTTGGAATATTCTATTTAGATAAGGTGGCTGAGCAAATTAAAACATAAAGGCTAAATTCATTCTGAATTCATATAACAGTCCCGGAGTCACTGAAAGTGCGTTAGAATTAAACTTAATGCCTACAGATCAAATGGAAAATAATTTGTGCACCAATTAATCAAAAGTGCATTTTAATGTTCTTCCATAGAACATCATGACTGACATTTCATAGAGACAAAGTTACAGATTTTGAAAGAATTGGCAGTGTTTCAACAACTGAAAGGTGTTTCCTCTCCCCTCATCCCTTCCTGAAGCTGCTATGATAATCTCTATTATAGGCAAATAAGTCTTCCATAAAAAAGAACATTTTACTACATATACTTGAAAAAGTAGAAATGCTCAAATGTATTTCAACAATGCTCCCTCTGCCCTAGGGAGGAAGTGGGGAAAAAAAAAGCAGCAGAAGCTGCTTGCCATCTGCTTGTAGCAACTTCCCCTGAATTTTAAATACTGAGGCCAAGTATTCACGTTTCACCAATGATACTAAGGGAAGTTTTGGAAATATTAAAAAGCTCCAGAATTTAAGCCTGGTGATGGTCTTTTCAGTTCCTCTGTGGTCTGTGGGCCCCATTACCCCATTCAGCAAACCAAGTATGTCCACTTTGTACAGGCACTAAAAGCACACAAAACCCGGGGTGGAAGGGACATCCCGGTGTTTAGCCAGTTCTCACAGTATGTTTTGCTGTTTCTGCTACCTGTCAGTTTGCCAAAGCTGTATTACTACCCAGTTGCCAAGCTATCTGGTTTAAAGCCTATTTGTTTAAAGTAAGCTGTTGTTACCCTTTTCCATCTCTCAGGGCAGTGTTTGGATGGGCTGTGCTGGAAAAGGTCCTGAAGGCATATTTTTCTAAGTATTCCATCATGGCCTCAGTAATTCTGAACATTGACAAAAGGTACTGATGGTGCCCAAATATGGGAGGTAAGCTTAAGCATGTCCCTAACTGTGAGCACATATGTAACAAAAATATTCTAATATGTGTTGTGATGCTCACAAGCACTGTTGATCAGAGAAGTAAGCTTGCCCTTGCCTTGGTTCTCCTTCTGCTGTACAAGTAATTGACTTCCAGGGACCAAATCCAAATGCTGTTAAAGTCAGTGGAAAAATTCCTGTTGTCTGCAGTGTTCACAAAATCTATACTGAAGTGCTGTAATTCTTTAAGTGGTTTGTTCTGGTGTTGGTAATTAAACTTAATTTCCACTTTCTTTCAATTCATCTTTATTTAAGTTTCTTGCCCTATATAAAGTGTCCAAACATGTAAAATAGTAGCAGCTGTGTTTTTATTAGTACTATAAAGTATGGTCTTAACCCATTAGTAAGAGTGAAAAAACAGGACTTTACAAATATTATTTTGGCAAAGGAAAATGTTTTGTGAAGGTGGAAAAAAAATGGGATAGTTGCAACTTGAGTTGAAACTAGAAGATGTAGGAAAAATTGCAGATGTCACTTCAGGATCCCAAACTCTCTAGATGTAATGTCATGAAATACAGAGTACTTCTGCTCAGCAGGCAAAACCAGAGAGAGTTCTCAATACTTCCAACAAGTTGCAATTGTTGCATGAAGTTATAGAATAACCAGGAGCAAAAAAGGTTGGCCTGGTCATTTAAGATGAGCCATATGAATCACTTTTTGTTCACAAGTAAGAGGAGAAAAAAATATATAACTCCTAGTCTTGGAGAGAAAAAGTGTATAGAATTAGAACCTCAGGTATAGTAAATTGCTTTTGAAGTCAATAGAACTATGTGTCTGAAGATCTGGCCAAGGAGTTAGATTCTTCTCATTTTATCACATTATAAATGATGAAAAACTGCTGAAAGAAATTTCACAAGGGCAGAAAATTGGTGTAAAGGGACAACCACTCCTAGAGACCTATACTTTTCCTGGAGACAATGCAACACGCAAAAATTTGTGTTTGCATAAGTAGTGTCAGTAACTGCAATGGGATTACAAGTGAATCTAGCCAAGCACAAACAAAAATATTTTCAAAATCAGAACCTAGAAGCTAGTGTTCCCAAGTGTTCTAAAGTGATTTTTGAAATGAACTGTGTTACAGATAAGGGCCATACAAATGACAGTAAATCCTTGTTGTCATTACCATTATCATCAGTAGTGCAGAAGGGAACGGATGGCAGCACAAGGAAGCAGGCAAAATGGCATATTAATTTTCAGAGTTGAAATCCTCTCACCTTGTTCTTCTCTCAGTTTCATAGACACCACTGCTATTTATGGAGATGTTTTCATGGTGGTAAACACAATTCTGTTGCTGATGTATGTTTATGGGTTACATGAAATGAAAAAAGAACAATAGAATGTTTTGAAAAATCACACATCCAGAAAGTGGTGCATTAAATGAGGATCAGACCCTTTGGATAAGCCTAATAGATAGCAATATATGGAAAATCCAGAGTTAACACCACTGTAATAAACATTCATTTGGATTTGTGCTACTATCAGAGAGTACCAGATAAAGATTTGATACTAGCTCTTATGCAACCACTGGTAGCTTAAAGTCTGACTACCAATATCATGCTACATGCTTGTCTAGATCAGATTTACTTTTATTGGAGGCAAGAATGTTTAATATATAATGCTAGATCAACACAATTAAACTGTTCCTCAAGAATATATGAGCTTTTTCAAAAACGTAATTAATTTTTTAAAACATTTAAATTAGGAAATAAACTCTAAATAATTTTTTTTTATTGAAGTGCGTAATTTTGATAAAATCTGTAGCGGATTTTTTCTTCTAAAATTGTCTTTTTCTAAGAAATTTCATCCTTTCATTATTATTCAGGACTGCTAGCATTTACCTTAATTAAACAAAATAAAACTCAGAACTCTCTATGAGACACAGATTCTTAGCTTTAACAATATTCTGGTCCATAATACATACTGATGAAAATGAAAAATCCTTCTATTAAAAACTGAAGTAATTAGATTAGTAATAGTATATTGACGAGTATTCAAGAAAAGAAGAAAGTAAAATCTTCCACAAATAATCACAAATTACGCATTTAAAAAAAAAATCTGAAAAACAAACACTCAAATTTAAATAGAACTACAAACCCCAGATGACAACCCCAGTGTAAAAAAGTGCAACCTGCAAGTTCAAACCCATTTCTGCTATCAGTAAACCCTACTCAAGGAACTATCTAAATCCCAGTTTCTCCACATGCACACCCCACAAGGTAGTAAATTTTGTCCCAAGATCCACTGGTTTTTAGGTGGATGACACTAAAACAATGGCAGTGTACCAAACACATTCAGAGAACTGTGGTAGGAGCAGTCACCAGGAGTTATGTTTCCAAAGCAACCCCCCTTCTTTAACCTGTTAGTTCAGTCTGAAAGGAGATCCATAAAAAAACCTTGCAAAATAAGCATAAAATTAAAAATGTTTAGCTCACCTCAAAACTAAAACCCGTGAAATTGAAAGCTGTGGATTTTTTTGAACATTAGTGCTCCCAGCTGCTGAAAACAAAACAGGCTTTCTGTTTCTGCTTGAGTCCTGAAGAAGAGCTTGCATCCTCAGAATCCCGCCTGTTTCATTCAAATATGTCAATTCAGACCACTAATGCTACCACTTTTCCATGTTAACCTGGTTTCTTAAAAAACAGTATACAATATATTTGAAAGAGTCAAATGGGATTTTTAATAAAGATGATGTTTTCAGTTCAGTGAAAAAATAAAAATATTGAATTGGACACTGTAATGTAGGAACCCATTTCTTACTAATGTAAGAACAATTCAGATTGCAGTAGAAAGTAATTTCTTATGACTTTTTCATATGAAAACACCATTTCATTAAAAAAAAATGGTTCCTGAGGAAAAAAATAAATATTTTCAAAACATCAGGTATTTCTTTCAAAAAAAAAAAACAAAACAGTTTTTGTTTTTTGAGGAGAAAAGGTCCAAATTTTCATTATCAGATCAATTTAAAATTTCAAATACTATAGGTAAATTATTTTGTAATAAACCCATCAGGATTTAAAAAGTTTGTCCCAAAGTGTATCTGTTTCTCTGTATGATTACGTTCAAAGGTAATTAGAGCCCCAAAAATTATTTTGGACATGGAAATTGTTGTCTTGTATTTCAGACATGAATGTGGCAAGTCCTAAATACTATGAAAAAAATTTGTTGCTTCCACATATTCCTCAAAATAAAAGAATTTATAATAAATACCGATTAGTGGAAAAGCATTACACTGTTGTTTGTACAGATAGACTTGTTGGCATCAACTAAGAATAATTTGGGAAATACGGGGGAATAAGAAACTCCATGATGCAGTTAATTTCTTAAATAAGTTAAATGAATCTTTAATGAAAGCTACTTCTCCCAACTGGCTAAAAAAGAAAGCTGTTCCTAATTTGAGATTTGAAGTCAGTTTCTGCTATAAAACCATATTGTGTATTTCCTCTTCAATCATATTTAGCCATCAGATTACATCTGCTATTTGGAAGTGCAGGAATGTTACAGTTTTTCTATTTACAAAAGCTTTTATTAATAAATAATCAAACCCCTCCCAAACATTTTCTAGGAGTGCAGAAGTTGAAGCTTTACCTTGTGACTAAACATGAGCAATCAGGCTGATTGACTTTACCTTTTCAGAATCAATTTTTGCTGTTGAAGGTCTGACACTGCTGTAAATGGACTCACAGTTAGATCATCAGTAGAACAAACATAGAGAGATATGCTCCATCTTTCACTAGGTTTAGAGGTTGGATGTGTAGGGTGGCATACTCTGTTCTGGAATATTGTGAGATTTGGGAGCCACAGTATATGAATATTTGCCCTTAGTACATCAGTGTTACAGAAGATGCTCCTTTGTTTTGTCCAATTCATATAGAATTTAGAAATTGATATTGTTGTTACATTTGATACTGAGAATAAAAGGACTAAACCCAGAATTTATTATGAGCATCAGTGGACTACATATGTTTAGCTTGACAGAAAAGTTTACATATCTCTTCATTTGGGCATTCATGCCACAACTTTTGCAATTGTTAATTCATTTTCAAAGTTACTTCTTATGCTAGGACAGAGGACAAAATTTCCTGAAGTTTACACATGCATCTTCTGTAAGTATTTTATATTATACTTAGTTTTGGTTACTCGTAGTAAACACCTGCTGAATCTAATAGGCATCAGTTTTATTCTTAAGAGATCTTTTATTCTTAAGATTAAGATCTTAAGATTTTAAGATTGAAAAATTTCCTTCCAAATTATAGTACTACTCGTATTTAACTGTCTGAAACCATCTAGCAACTAATTAATAAATATTTCATAAGAACTGTGACAAAAATTGTCAGGAAAATAAAGGTGCTTTCAATGGGAAAAATCCTGTCTTAGTGGCTAACTTGTCAAACACATAGACAATATACAATTTTTATTCGCAGAAATCCTGTTATGCTGTCTGAACACTTGCATAGACTTGAAGGTATGTCTTACACTAGTAACTCATTGAACAAATCTGCTGACAGTCCATTTATTAAATTAAAACAAAGAAATAAAAATAAAATTAGAACTCTGCCTTGGTAGAAATGCCTGACTGGAAAAACTGTTGTGATTTTAAAAGAAGTGACCTAAAATAAAATTACATCTTTCACAGAATCATAATAAATTAGAGAAAGATGCAAGATTGACTATTAGATTTCAGACACCTTATAGGTTCAGTAAGAATTTAATCATTGCAGTTTTACTATGTTTATCACATCTCAGGATGTGTACTTCAAATTATATGGTATAAATCTTTGCTTTAAAATACTTATTTTGTAACAAAATCGCATTACTTTTACATAATTTTGTGAAATTAACTTTTAAGTGATGGTCCTGTATAAATCCAAAGAAATTGCTTTATGCTGTAGCTATTTCGTCACAATCAATAATCTTTCATATTTATTTTTCAACAGATTAAAAAATATTTAATATGTGGGAGACAGAAAATTATTTTAGATAGGCTCGTGAAGATGTCTCCTGAAAACAGTCATATTATCATGCTATACCTGAAGAGAATTTGATTCCAAATGCTAAATTTATGCTTCTCTAGATAAAGTTGGTCAGTTTATAAGCCAATGCACTGCTCTTATGGAAGCACTCTACCATATTTTCTGTTTCCATATATATTTTGATGTAAATAAAAAAATATTTGTAGCAATATACATTGTTACCTCATCTACAGTTCATATAAACAGAAACTGTTGGTGTGTTGTCTAATCAGATTGTAAATAGGGTGCAGTCTTCTACTTAGAAATATTAGCACTTTACCTTAGCCTTAGAATTTCAGACATAAAATATCTAAAATATCCTCTTCATTTATTATTCCTGTTATTCAAAGATTTTCTAGTAAAGAAGATACATATATTTTTATATATATATGTATATGCATATTACTGTATGCATAGATGTAACTGTGTATGTGCTTCCAGAGTGCAGTAGTTTTAAGTAGAAGTGAAACAAAATCAGAAGACAGTATCCACTCTGAATTGCTCAAGGGAAAAATGTTCTTGATGTTGTTTGACCCATATAATCTTTTCTTTTGTTGTATACTACAAGCATAATTTGTTATTGTATGTTTTCCTGCAGAGAGTATCAAATAACCACCAAATGATCTGGCTTAAAATGGAGCCAGTGTAGACAGTAAAAAATAAATGAATGAAAAGATTTTTAAAAGTAATAACTAGAAAATAGTTTTTGTGACAACTGAACTACTTGTTTCTGCATTTTAAGAATTTAAATACTTCTTAGCAAATATATTTTAAATACACTGGCCAAAGTGAAGGTTGAATGGCTAGACAAATATTTCTGTAACATATGTCCCTTCAGATGGGCAAGAATTCTAACAAAAGAGACTGAAAATAAGTTTAGACGTATTCTGATAAGACTCAAAGTGTATCTTATTCAGATTTTGCCATTAAAGGTGTGATACACATAGATAATAGTTGTTTTCACTTTTGCTCAGGATTTTAATTACTCTTTTCTAAGTGGAAAAGGAAAAGTATACTAACTAGAAATCTTCTTTTCTTCAGTGTTATGCTAATCTGATCTCAGACCATCTCCCAGTGACTCTGGAAAATCAGGAATAGGGTGGTGTGCTGGTGTTGCTTGGGATAGAGTTAATTTTCTTTATGGTAGCTTGTATGATGGGGTTGTGTTTTGAATTTGTGCTGTGGAAACAACGTCTATAATCTAGAGGTGTTTTAGTTACTGCTGAGCAGGTCTTGCACAGCATCGAGGCCTTTTCTGCTCCTCACCCCACCAGCACTGGGGGTGCGCAAGGAGTGGAGAGGGGACAGCCAGGAGAGTTAATCCCAACTGACCAAAGGGATCATTCCAGTATATAGAGCTAGAGGAAGAAGAAGAAAGGGGTGAACTTTCAGAGTGGCGGCGTTTGCCTTCCCGAGTAACCATCACATGTGATGGGGCTCTGCTCTCCTGGAGACAGGAAGTGGTGATTAAATTCCCTGTTTTGTTTTTCTTGAATGTGTGGCTTTTGCTTTCCCTATTAAACTGTCAGTATCTCAATCAATGAGTTTTCCCATTTTTACTCTTCCAACCATTTCCTCCATCCCACTGTGGAGGAGTGAGAGAGCGGCTGTGTGAGACTTAGTTGCCAGCTGGGGTTAAACCACAGCAGGTGTAAAAAAGAGAAGCACAAGAATGACTTTATCTCCTAACCAGATTTTAATCATGGAGAGTTTGATATTAAGCCAGTTTTGTATAATTAATTCAAAGAAATTGAATAACAGAATTTTCTAATTTCATCAGTACTTGATTGGATTTTTTCTTCATAAAATATGTGATAGCTTGTATAGTTCACAGAAAACAGTGGCATTCAAACATAATAGATGAAAACAGCATAATCCCTTGGATCAGGAAAGGAAAAATTGGAGCATATTTTTAAATGCCAACACCAGCAAAAAATTATTACTAATTAATAATCATGTATCCATATAATTTCACTTTGTGATATTGTGTTTTCCAAGAAAAAATTAATAAATTATTATGTTCTCAATACAACTATTGGCATATGAGTTTACTGAAAAAATATTGAAGTATAAATTATAATGAAGTTAATTTTAAATATTTCTAATTAAACTGTCACTGTACCAAAAATAATAATGCTACTTTAATTTCTGGTAATCTGTACTGACATTTGGATTATAAAAAAATAAATTTTGATCCAGGGTTTATAAAGTTCATTTTTCACTGAAAATTGCAAATAACCTTTCAAAGACAAGTTAAGTCTTGACTTAAGCATTCTTTTGCATGGAGGCCAAGTGAAACAATCTTAAAAGGGGCAGATTTCTTTGTGGCATGAGCATAGCATAGAACTTACATACAATATCTGTATTTTCAAAGCTTTCATATTTATAAAAGATTGCTTTTATATTACTGACATGTTTTATGTAGCTACAGTCAAAAATGTGGGTCAGAAAGCCCTCCATGTTGTTAAGTGCCTATGGGTGCCAAATTAAAATCAAGTTTCAATGAGGAGCACCAGCACTCAAAGGTGGGATATCTCCCCTAAGCTAGACACATGTTGAGAAGTAGCTGAGCTAAGAAATTTATCTTCTTACTTTCCAGTGATTTTTAGTTGGGCAACACTTACGAGAAATACAAACAAAGCTCTGTATAGGGGTAAGGAAATTACCCCTCAAGGAATTATGATAGTTTCCATCAAGCACTTGATACCTCAGGTAATGCCATTTCTGCCTATGCAGGCATAAGAAGTCTTCTAAAAGTAACCTTACCCAAAGCAAAAGCAATAAGCTCCATCTTAAATGTGTACCCCTGAGACAAGGCTTTGTTAGATTTGGAAAGAGTAGGGAATTAAGAGTAAGTGAACTTGTACCTACAAGTCACTGTAAGACTGCATCTATTACGTGTTTGTCCTGAAACACGTCACCTGAAACCTGTCACCTGAAATGGTAGGTGAACGTGCTCCATGAGCCAAGGCAGTGTTAATAAGTCCCTGCAAACTGTGTTTGTCGCCGCAGTCCTTGTCTCTATGTGACCATTCCAGACAACGAAGGTGCAGAAGCAGAGAGGGTGTATCAGGACAACATGCTGAGAAAAATAAAGCTACCTTTATGCACTTCTTGAGGAAAAGGGGGGAAATTTGCTTACAAAAATGGTGAGGGGGAAGGAAAGAGGAGGTAAAAGAAAATGAGTGCCTTGTTAGTATTACCCAACTTGCAGAGAAACTGCTGCGTTTAATGAGCAATCAGAATGTTCATTTAGTCTAGTGCCAGATCTTGTTTTCAAGGAGACATTTGTGCGCTTAGATTGTTAATTAGCCGCAGCATCCATAACCATCCTCTGCATATAGGATAAGGGCAGCAGTATAATTGAAGCACATCTAGAATTATAAAATACAAACTGAGATTTCGGAGGAGGGAAAGAACCTGTGAAATAAAGATTCATGTCCCTCTTTACATCCATGTGAACAGGACCTTTGACAGAAGGTATCAACACAGATACTGGCCTTTACCAAAGCACAGTGGAAATGAAATACCATTCTTCTTCTCTAGTTCCTTGACGTTGGATAATGGAACCATATCCCATTGACTTTTTAAAAATATTTTTCTAGATATTAGTATCACAGTTAATGTGTCAGGAGGGGCAGAAAGGAAGGAAAGTCCAGCCAACCAGGAATGCCTTTAATATGAGATCAATATGTACTGTCTGTGCGTATAGGTTACATTGCGAATACTAGCAGGGGACAAAACATTAGCTTTTAAACTTTGGGGCTTTAATTTTGATGGCAGAACACACAGACTGCTACAGAAGAGTGCATATACCCAGCTATAGGTTTAGGCTTTATAAATAAGACTTTATATAATTTGAACTAAGGTTCAAATTATTAAAGTGGCCACAAGCAAAGTTATACTGAGGGTATCCAGTTCCTCTGTACTGATTGCACTGCAATGTCTTGCGTGCCTTGCTGACCTTTTACAGGGGAAGTGAATAGAAAGCTATACCAATTTTTTGTATGCTTTGCACATTGAATACATAACACTTTTTAACAAAGAAGAAAATATAAAACGTTTTTTGTAAGCTGAATTGTCACAGCTCGTGGGAAATCAATAGAACTATAATCAATAAGCAAGGCACCCTTGTGCCTTGTCCAAGCAACAGAATTTAGATTTCTTGTTTGCTCTTTCTCAGCTCTATGTCTGGAAGTGTTTTTATCTCATTCATGTTTCAGGAGTCTGCATACAAGTCCGCAGGAACTAAGAATGCACTTCTGTATCATTTTTCAATAGCAGTGCTCAGTAACAGTTTCAATAGCGTTTTTCAGCAGTGTGCTGTCGTGAGAACCACATGAGAGGTTCTCTTGATTCAAATGGCCATCAATTGCCTCACATGGCAAACAACTAAACAACTCTGTTCACCTGTAAGTGAAAAAGAAGGGGCATCAAGACATGCCTTATCACCTTGCCAGCCTTTGATGTGGCTAGCTAGATTTGGCAGAATCCAAAGGAAGGTGTTTTCTTTGAACTGGAAGAAACTGGAGGCAGGGAAGGTTCCTGAATGCTGTGGCTGTTCTAGTCTACCCATCGTGTTTTCTCCGAGTCACTGAGGGGATGAGTTGGACCATGCTTTGATTACATCCTTCTGCATTGTCCTTTACAGTATGAATCTAGCATGGGATGCCTGTTGGGTGCCAGGAGGCTCTTTCAGGTGTAAACCGTGCTGCTGTTGTATTAAAATAGCCAGACCAGTAGAAACCTGCCAGATGTCTGCTGGGAATTCAATGCAGTGGAGGAGACGGAGTCTAGGAGCTCCTTATAGTATATGGAGGAGAGCTTCTTGTCACAGCTGGTGAGCAAGCCTACCAGGGGTGGTGCCCCACTTGACCTGCTGTTTACAAGCAGAAAAGGGCTTCTGGGAGATGTGGTGGTCAGAGACCATGTGGGGTACAGAGACCGTGATACAACAGAGTTTTCAATATTTGGTGAAACAAGGAGGAGCATCAGCAAAACTTCTACGCTGAACTTCCAGAGGGCAGACATCAGCCTGTTCAGGATGCTGATTCAGAGAGCACGTTGGGAGATATGGAGGATTCAAAATAGCTTAAGGAATCTGTGTCAGAAAACTAGCTGTTCTGTTGTGGTTACTATCAGTGAATCAATTTGTTCTTGTTCCCAGCACTTTACTGTGCCTATGTAGGTTCACTTCATTTCTCTCATAATTTGTGTCCCTTGTTTGAGGCCTCTAAAATCTTGTATTACTCATTTAGAACATATCTGACTGCCTTCTCTGGTGAAAGTAATTCTTCAAATATGGCATCTTTTTTTGCTGTTTTTTTTCCTTTTGACTGGAACCAGCACTGTACGCATTTGTTTTCAATGAGATTCTAACAAAGCAAACAAGAATAGAAAAAACCTCTGCAAAATTTGAATTGAAATGGCACATTACATTTGAGAAAAGTGAAAATTGGTAATCAGAATGGCCCTGTGTAGACCAATATGGAACCATTATACTCTGACTAATTTTTCAAAACACTGAGAAAGGGAAATAAACAAAATGAAAACAAGAAATGGATGACAGACAACTCTAATAGAATGTTCTGTTTTCCCTTGTAGAATGGCCAGTTTGAAATGGCTTTCAGTTGTGGTCAGAATGAAAAAAGGAAAATTGCCTGTAAAGGAAAAAACATGAAAAAATGTATGTCATTTTGTTTGAATGAACAATTAAGTCTTCATCAGCAAATTCCTCTTCAAAAAAGTATTACTGTGACAATTCAGGACACTACAGACGACAGGTCAGTGAAGCACAGATAGAGAATTAAGAGCTAATAGAGAGCTACCTCTGGGGTAATAATCCAGCAAGGAAACTGCACATATCACATTCAAGTCAAATGACCATATGGGTCACTCTCTAGTCTTTGGTGGCTGGTTAGTAGTGTCTAGCTAAAAGCTAAAAAAAGAGTAAGAAAATGAGCAAAATACAAGGGAAATAGAACTTCTTCTCTTGGGAAATTACCTCTTCAGTTATTAGAACTCTGTAAAACTCTGTGGGGAGTGGAGATGGAGATTGAGAGAATGGAGAAGAGGAGATAAAGAAGGAGAGAGGAAAACTTCCAGTCTAAATATATTTTCAAGCTGTATAAAAAAAGCTAGACCTCCAGTCTCTAATCATCTTGGAAATGGCTGCCTACCAATGAATTCATGTTAGAAGGCATTTGTCATGGTAATTTAAGACAAAATTTTGTCTTGTAAAAAGCATGAATATAATAATGTAACATTCTCACAATTCCTTATATACAGTTTCCAGAAGGCTACACCCTGTACAATTCATCTTGACTCATAAAGCTACCCCAATTATGTCCCTGTAGTAATGTGCTTTACAGAGTAGACAGCTGAGGTCTGAAAGCAATACAGCAATGTATCCTGACTTGCAGGATATTACTGTTACCACACAGATATATAGACCCGCAGAAGTCTCTTCCCCTCGGATCCCTGAATAATGTAAGCCGTAAGCTGTTTGGGGCCTAAAATTCTCCCCCTTCCAGAAGTTAACAGGACTTGTGTTTGTGTCAGTTTAGTGCCTTTAAGCCCTACCTCCATCCAGCTATGAATATCTGAAACAGTTAGGGCTTTTGACTATCTTTTCTACAAACCTTCAGAAAAAAGCTAACCATTTATTCCCAGAGAATAGCCTTCAGCATTTCTCTGTCTTCTACCATCCTCTGGGACTGTAACAACTTCAGTTATTTAAATGGAAGATGTCATTTAAAAAAGGAAATGGACAGAATTTACCATACAACAATTAAACACCATGTTAGGTTTTGTATTTTTTATATACCTTATAGGATTTTTGTGAATGAGTCGCAGAATATAAACCTTTGAAAACCATAACTGGCCACAGCTGGAGCACAATTATTAGCGCCACCTTGACCTTCATTTTGGGTGTCACAATATAGATTGGTAAGTGGAACTGAAAGGTAAGCTAGGCAGTGTGTATTGCTTGTCAGACCTTCAGAAAGCGTGAACATCACCCTGAATATCAGTTAGAAAACTACTGTCCATCAATAGGCCAAAATTTCCCCACTTTAGGGTCCTGAATGAAATTGTTTAGGGAAGAGGGACCTATAAAGGAGACAAAATGTTCTGTAATCACAATGATAAATAATTATAAAATGAGGAAGGCACATCAAGAAATGGTGACTACCAGCTAAGCACCTTCACAACAGCTTGCTCTCTTTCCTCCCCCATACCAGAGAAAAACAGGAATTGTGGACTGAAGTAAAGACGGAGTTCACTTAGCTGTTACTGTCATCAGCAAAACACACTAAACTTGGGGAATTTAAGTGAATTTATTGACAATTAATCTAGGTATTCAATTACTGATTCAGATATTTGGAAACAAACAGTACAACCACTTAGGGAGAACACAGTGTTCCTCCCTCCCCAAGCTTGCCTCCACCCCAGACAGATTTCCTCTCACCTTTTTATCAGCACAGGTTACACTCAGTGTAGGTAATAGGCAGCTCAGGGAAAGATCCGGACATAGCAGTTTCTGTCAGTTGCTCCTTCCTTCTCACTCTCCACAAAGGGCTGCAGTCCCTTTGGGAAGATCTGCTCTACTGATCCACTGAGTACCTCCTTTTTATTCTCCTCTGAACTTGGTGTTCCTGCTGTTTTTCTTCCTTGAATTCTTCATCCTCTCTCTGTTTTCTCTCTGTTTTCTTTACTCTATGGCATTTTGTGACCATTCTTATATATGTTTTCCCTCATTTGTTGGTGGCTGATGTGCTCGTCTGTGTCCTGTGGTAGGACTGTTGCATCCAGCTGTGCCTGGCATAGGGCAGCCCCTGGTCTGTCTTTACAGAGAACACCTCTGTAGCTCCCCAGTGACCACATTTGGATGCTTGGACCCAATCTGAGGGCTTTGGAAATGAAACTTTTTAAAAATATCTCCTTTGCTGTAAGACTGTATACATTTAAAAACAAGCCCTGAAGGTGGTGTGGTTTTGGCTTATGATCATTAGGTATATCGTGGTGACAGGTCTTGCAGAATAAAACACAGAGTCTTACAGAATAGTCACTTCCAGAAGAAGGAAATATCACAAATGCAGTGAGTGTTTTCTCACTATATCTCTGAAGAATATAATTATGACGTCCTTTCAAATATTTTAAATGCTCTAGTTAGTGCATGCTAGAGAAGTCTTACTTTCCCCCTCACTTGCTACACATTTCTTGAGTTAGGAAGTGCCAGTAAATCTGTTATTGCATGGCACATGATCACAGCATACTTGTGCAACAAAAGCTGTGAAAATTAAATAATTCATGTCGATGCTTGATTCATTTGTGTCTAATTTAATCTATATTTTGTGAAGCACTGCAGACTTGTGACATTGCAATTTATTTCACCTTTTTTGAGCAGAGATTGCAAGCTAAGATTTACAGTGCATCCCTGTTCAAGGAGGTCCTCTGAATTCCTGGTACCATGGGCTGTAACAAACACAGACAAAAGGCATTCTAAAATCATCTGTACTTTAATTTACTTAAATGCTGACGTAAGTGGTGACCCAGTAGGCACATGTATCTGTTACTCATCTGAAACCCTACCATGCACTACAGATGGCTAATATTTTGCAAAAAAAAGTATTGTAATACCTCAAGTCCTGATAGCAGACATTTTCCCTGCTATTTTATTGTACAGGACCATATAAACCATAAAAAATTGGTCCTGAATTTAAAGTACCATCTAAAGCCTACAGTAGATTCTGCAATATGAGAGAATTAATTCAACTTCTCTGTAAAAAATTATGACACTGCTACATGGCTCTAAAATATTTCAGAGCCTTTTCCAATATCACAGTCACAGACTACTGTGCCAAACTCCCTCACCCCTACACCCATAACACCAAATTGTTTTCAGAAGAACTGCCCATGTGTAAGTGAGAAAGTAATTTGGCTTGCTATGTTGGCTCCAGCTGAAGAACATGGAGGCAAAGGTCTTTTTCCCTCCTTCTTTTGAATCTTAAGATTGATACTCTAATTATGTGCAATCATGATTCAAACAGCAAACCTATTTTGAGGGAAAGAAGTTATAAGCACTGATTTTATTTGTCTGAATTGCTAAAAAGAAAGAGTGAAAGAGAGGTTGGCTGTCTGTTTTGCCAAATGGTGAAAAATGGGGACAAAGAGTGGAGTTCTAGACATTAACCTAGAGAATCTGGGATATGTTTTATCCATTATATATTGATCTCAGTAAGTTTGACAGGTCCAGTACTGCTAATTTCTAGCTATTATACTTTTTTTGTATTATGACAATGCTGAAAACCTAGCATACATCCAAGTGTTGGCTTGATAGCAGACCAATTCTGGGATGAAGATACATGCCCAATGTTTCCCTGAACATATTTTGTTTGTTAAACTGCGACTTCAAGAAGAACCAAGCTGGTTTTGAATCACTTATTTCTTCACACATTCACTTTTAAGTACCTGATTAGAGCACAAATTAGGATGATGACATGTGATCACAGAATCAAAGAATAGTTTGGACTAGAAAGGACTTTAAAGGCCTTTAAAGGTTTCCAGGGATGGGGCCACCTGGGCAACCTGTTTCAGTGTTTCACCACCCTCATCATAAAAATTTTCCTCTTTATGTCCAGTCTGTGTCTACATGCTTCAGTTTGAAACCATTGCCCCTTGTGTGATTGCTGCAGGCCCTACTAATATTGTATACTCTGAAGAGCATGGTTGTGCTGGAACACCAACAGTTCCTAGGTAGAGTTTGGAAAGTCCCTCAGAGGATCCTTTGTAGATATTGTTCACAGTTCTGGGCCCCATAATTTAAAAAGGATGTTGGGGTATGTGAACGTGTCCCGAGGAGGGCACCAAGCTGGAGAAGGTGCTTGCAGACCTGTCCCCCGAGGAGTGGCTGAAGGCACTGGGTTTGTCTGGTCCAGCTGAAGAAGTCTATACTATTCTATGTCTAGGTGAGAGTGAAGGAACTGGGAAAAAAGTTTGGAAATGTTTACATTACTACATAGAAGCTGCTAGTGATAGAGAAACACTCAAACCTGTGAGTCTGAGGAAATTTCATGTGAGAAAAATAAGATCTTTTCATTTCTTGAGTTCAGTGACTCAGAACAGGCAGAAGAGAACTGAGGGAGATAAGGAAATCTTTTGCTAAAGGAAATGCTGAAGTGCTTTTTCTGTTCTTTTCCCAACTAAGAGTTCACCATCAAAAAATTTCATATATTATCTGAGATGAGAACTATGCTAGAAAAAGTAAAAGATAAAGAGGGGAAGATTTTTCTCAAAAAAACCCCAAAACCTACAACTGAGAAAAAACAATGAAATCTCATTCAAACACAAGCAAGAAAGGAAAAAAAGAAAAACCCACCACAAAAACTTCTAAGCTACTTTTATTTGTGATAAGCTAAAAAACATTACAGTGAAATAGTGACAAGTTACAAAACTAAACAAAAACTTCCTAATGATTATAGTGTGGTAAAAGAACAGGAAGTAAAAGATATTGCCACACAGATATGGGACTTCTTCCACCTTTCAGTGCTCTCTAATCTGGAGGCAAAATGTTTCACTTTGCCACTTTACAAAAGAATTTTCAAATATGATCTTTCACTTCTTCTAATTGTGGGGTGGGTTTATTTTTTGACATCAGTGCAACTCAAAAATAACTCCAGTCAATTGAATTACCCTGCCATCAACTCAGCCAAATTTTAAAATCCAGCCCCATTTCATTAGACAGATATTATAACAATGTATCAGGAACAGAATGTGGAAAACAAAAGTATAAACAATGTTCTGAGTATTTAAACTGTTGTCTTAATCCCCACAATAATTTTCAGTGCTCCCACTAGAATTCATTTCTCAGTACAAAAACCACACACCATACTGTGAAAATAGATCTTCTATATCAATATTTTTTGCTTTTAAATAAGCCAATACAAGTGGATAATTACTAAGTCTCCAACAAATTTGGTAAAGTGGTGACTCAACTGTCATGAATTTTAGTTTGCAAGGGACTATATGACTAAAGGCACAGGAAATTCTACCATTGACACCAATTATCAGGCTTTGTCTTACTGTGAATTTAATTAGAGCACTGGCACTTATTATTGGTTTATTTTCTGTTTATATTCATGAATTGAGTACAAAATGCCTCTACATTTAATGTGAAGTAAAACTTATATCTTCTTAGTGATATTTCTTACATACACAGAGATAGCAAAAGGCTCAGCTGCCTCCTCTACCTTCCCTTTATGTTCACAGGCTCCTGCTGTCCTGCAGAGTTTTGTTTGCCTCAAAGTACCAATCCAATTGAAGGTCAAAGATACTGTATTTGCACAGACAGTGATGCTAAAACTTCAAATAACCCAAACTGTTCACAAGACAGAAAAGAAACTCAGTTATAAAAAAACCCTGAATTAATCACTGCCTGAAACTCCTTATTCTGTTTCAGAAATCCATAGTTTCCTGTGTGCCAAAGCTACTTCCTGGATGCTTTGTCCTGCTCTCTGTGATTACAGCTACTAGACATAGGGTATTTCCAACTTGGGAAGCAGATACATCTACCTGAATTTGGTGCACTTTAGTAGTGCTTAAACTCTTGATTCTCAATCATAATAAATTTTTTGGGCTTCTCCAGCAGTAGACTCTTAAACCTCTGTCTTTTTCCATGCTCCCTCTTATAAGAACTTGCTGCTCAGCTGAGGCTTGTTGGATAGCCACATCTAGCTTGGATCATCAGTGTAGGAATGACTTTGATGTGGCATCCTTCCACCTGGAATACTGTCCATGAAAATAAACCAGGATGGATATTTTAGTGCTTACCTTCTAGGGTAAATAAAATAGAAAGTCACATTGCCCTGAGGCAGTAATGTATTTGTTTATTTATTATTCTATAGTCTTAAGTCTTAAAAATGATGTTATATTTTTGTATGCATGCATCCCTGAAGGGAACAAAAGGGACTAACTAGCCCCCTGTAACTGTGTATCTGCTCTGTTTATTATTAGTAGAATTTTTAGCCTTGAAGCAGGTCCTGCATTTCTACAGCTTCATGCAATTGCTATAGGACCTAGAGTTGGGAACCATTTTCAATATAATAGAGATTGCACCAGTAAAAATGGGAGACACTTGCATCTATAAATACTTTTCATTTTTAGTATAGAGTAAAAAAGCATATAACTGTGCATGGCTATGATGTTACAGGTATCCAAGTCAGTTAATAGGCAGAAAAAGCAATGACTTCAGTAGCATAAAGGGCAACTGTCATAAAGTAAACCATCAAAATTTCAGCAATAGCTCTTAAAATGGTTCTCAAAGTTCTAGCTGCAGTTTCATGAGGTCATTAGAGGAGAAAAAGAATGCAGGAAGGCAGACTGGGGACTGTGAGGCAAGAACATGACATTGAAGAAGTCTGCCTGCAGTATATCTTTCAATGTGTACAAGAGAAGTCTAAAACAAGACCCTTAGATATGGTGACTGCAGTGAGATGTGTCTGCAAAGCAGACAGACAGAACAAAAGCTGTAAAAACCTCACAAAATAAGAATTAATTACTGAAGGAACAATTTGACTTTGCCAGCATTTTTGCCATGTATGGTACCTGTGGAAAAAAGTTATCAAAAATCATTTCCCCAACCTGTATAGTAATTTTCCTCATTTATATACTTATTATTAGGACCATAGAGAAAAAATATTTCTTTTTTATGTTCTTCTCAATTGACTCCTGAATGCAAAACAATACATCAAGCTTTCCAGGTACTGTGGTATCAATTTTAGGAGCATTTTAAGTTCTGTGAACAAAGATGACAGTTCCAAAAGGCTTCCATATGAAACCTCCTGCATGAAGTAGCAGACTAGTTTTTTGCCTTTACTTCTCCTCCTCTGCAAGTACTGTAACTCTCTTTAGGATACTGCAGGGCAAGTAGCAAAGTTTGCAAATTAGAAGTAAGTTGCATTCAGACAAGATCTAAATACACAGTTCTTAATTCATCACGTCTTCTTTATCATTCCTTCTGATGCATGTTTTTTTTCCTGCAATCTATATTTTTTATACCATAGTGTATTGATGACCCTGTTTACTTAAAAAGTAAGAGACTCTTCAGCTTCTACTGTGAAAAAACCCCAAAGTAAATTGTTACCTTGAATGCTTAAATCTATACCTATCTCTATAGAAAGCGGACTGATGTTCAGAAATCTGAATCAGCTGCAAATTTCTACCAAACCAACACCTTTGATCAAGGGGCAGCCACTAAAAAGCACACAGCATTGGCTAAGTAATGATCCTGTGACAAAAGAAAATACCTACCTGTCATGGGAACAGAGATGATTCCTCATGCACTGAGTTGAGAAATGAGTCGTGAGGTCTGGAATCACTGTTAGCTGAATGTGCTTGGACTTCTGCCCATCAGTGAATAGATGCCTACCTCTACACACCCTGTCATTTGAAGATCTGTGGCAGTGTTATTTATAAAAATCAAAAATTATCTACATACAGTAAATATTTTTCAAGCTTTAGAGGTCCTTTTAACAAATTTTCTTATAAAAGCAAAGAAGGTGGCACAAGAAGTAGAGAATTTTCCCAGTTCTTGGTTGCACCAAACATAAGCAACTGAAAAAAAGGGAGAGAAAAAAGAAGACTTTTGTATACTCTCATTAACTAGTCACTTAATAATTTAACATATCAGATGACAAACTAGCTACATATGAGTCAAAAGGAGTAAATTTTTTAGACAAAAAAAAAAGAAAGATGAGTAATACATATTTATAATAACATTGTCTACCTACCCCCTGCTGTATGCCCTTATGCTTCCTACTGATAACTGTCCTTATTAAAGATGCAGCTCAAGATATGTGCTGGGCTTCTGGAGTACACATTGTCCCTCCCAGTTTTTTCTTGTTTTTAAATTCTTGATAACATGATGTTATGTTTCCAGATTGTGCCTGTATTTTTTTAAATGAACCCTTAATAAGTGACCTCAATTGGCATGACAAACTTCTTAAGGAGGAGCTATCATGTTTCCTGTCTCAGAAAAAATAAAACTAGATTCCATCTTTTCCTCCCAAGACTTTACTCTCTTTCCATAGTAAGCTGTTAACAAACAGGTTCTGTTTTCTTGATGTCCATAAACTATAAGAGAGATGATTTTCTGATAATTACCTTCTCACTTCATAAGGAATCTTTTCAAGTCTTTATGCTCAGAACTGAAAATTTTAAAAAGTCTGTTCTCCTGATTCTTTCTTCTGCCTCCCTTCCAACTGAACTGTCTAAGCAGACCAGTACCAAAATGGAAATTGTAAATGTGAAGATGAAGCTATAGAAATAATGCAGATCGTATTCTAGGTTTCAGTTATTGTCACCTAGATTTTGTCACCTATTCAGATCTGTGTCTTCCTTTCATTAAAATAAAATATATTATAAATTGCTTTATATAACTTCCTGAGAGTCTACTGGCATAAAATTAATGAGTACATAATGCATTTAAATCCAGTTAAATAATAAAATAAGTGTGGAAGAACATTTTTCATCTTCCATACAATGTAGCAAATCCAAAACCTCTCCCACAAATGCTAGTTGGATGAACCACAGGATTACAAACCCCAGTTCTTTAGCAGTTCTGGGTGAAATCTTACATTTTAAGGTGGGAATATATTGCTGGCTTTCTTAATAATTAAGGAGTCACAATTTTTCTGTAGCTGTAAGAAAGCACAGTATAATTATAAAGAAATAAGCAATTTAGCTTAGACTTTTCAAAGATGGGATTAACATATTGCTTTCTCTCAGACACTGCTCACTACTGTTTGAGCCTGCTAACTAGTTTATTTGTATTAGCAGATGATTCTTGGAAGGAATGCAAATGAACCTCATTAACTCCAGGAGACTGATTCTCTGGCCTGTGTGTTTAAGTGTCACAGAAACATTAAGAGCAAGGCTGTTTATTGTTGTTAATTAGGTGAGGATTTGCAGCAAGTTGCTGTTGATGGAGTTATCTCTAAACAGGATTGAAATTAGTCACATTCTGTATCCTCTGCTTTGTATTACTGCTGAAACAGTCTTACGGAGTCACTACTTTTTGCTTTACTGCAAGGACTACTGCAGATATTTTAAAATTATATTCAAGCCTTTGCAGTCTTTTGTTTTTCCAAAAATGACTTTGAGCTGTAAGTTTCTTAGTGAGGCTGTGAAAGGGTAGATGATATATAGGCACATGTTGATTAGAATCTCACTGAAGAACACTGCTATCTTCACTCTGCATACTATTTTTTATATAAACTCTTTGAAACATAACCTCCTTCACCCACATGACAAAATTATGATGATCCTTTCTTTGTTAAGTTCTGTTTTTTCCATGTCTCAGAGAAGGGAAATGAAAGCTGAAGCTGATAGGTCAGTACTGGTCCAAAGTACAAGCTTTTGAAAAAATAGTTCCCACTTTCCGTGGAGAAACCAGCCAGGGGTCTATAGCTATATTCTTCAATATTTTTCCAGTATTGAACCCTCTATAGACTGTAATGGCAAGAATTTTCCCTGCAGTGGTAAGAACTGTTGGCTGTGCTCTGGAAGGGATCTTCATGCAGGTATCACAACTAAGAACAGCAGATTCATCTTTTCTAGCTTGCACTGTACTATTGGAGACAACAATTTAAAATAGGAATCACCTAAATACAGTGCAGGTGATGGTAGTAAGAAGAATGAAATGGAAAAAAAATAATTGAGAAGAGGTGCCAGACACAGGGAACCAGAGAGTCCAGATATCTCTACTGGAATAATGATGGAAAGCAGTAAATGATCAGGTGGCTTAGGGGAGTTTGTGACCAAACAAGAAGCTAAAGGAGAAATGAGACTCACAGCTGATAGAAGGGTAGGGGCCAGACACAATGATGGAAAAAGTGAGAGTTGTTGAGCAAAGAGAGTAGGTTTGTTTAACCCTGGTGAACTGGAAATGACATAACACCAATCTGATTTTACCTTAAGGCATTGTATAAGGTTTCAAATCATAATTTAGTTTACTGAGGACCTAAACTGAAATCCTAAGCTTACTATGGCTTAATGGTCTTTCAAATACTGCTGTAAAGCAAGTTCTGAAGATCCAATTTGCTTTACACTCAAACCCTTTGGATGCACAGACACACCTGAACAGCGAGACCTGGGATGTCAGGTAAAAGAAACCTTAAGTTGGAATGGACCCATAACAATCAGTTTAAGTCCCTGTTCCTCACAGGACTACCTAACTCTAAACCTTAAGGCTTAGAACATCCTCCAGATGCTTCTTGAACTCTGACAGGCTTGGTGCCATGACCACTTCCTGGAGAGCCTGTTCCAGTGACCTTCTCAGTGAAGAACCTTTTCCTAATATCCAATCTGAACTTCTACTGGTGAAGCTTCCTTCCATCTCCTTGCATCCTATCACTGGTAACCAGAGAGAGGAGATCAACACCTTCCCTTCTGCTGCCCCCCTTGAGGAAGTTTTAGTCCGTCACCTGCAACCTTAATTAATGGCTTAAATGTCCATATTGTGCTATGTTCTACGAGCATGGCATTAGGTGCTATTTTTACCACAATAACATTGGATATATTAATTGAATATATTTGATCAGAGTTGGGTAAATCCCAGCAGTTTTTCATAAGACTTACACTCGTTTGTTGTTGAACTAGACGTGTACAGAATAAAGGGGCATGATTAACAGAAGATCTTTGAAACAGTAAAATCCTTAAGAAATGGGATCCTCTCCTTGTCTGTATCAGAGAAATCCAAGGTGATGAGCAGTTAGTAGGCAGCTAGTAACTTTACTCAGGTGGACACTAAACATACAATCTTATTTTCTGGGAATTTGGCTTGCGATTCCTGCATCTGATTTGCAGAAGAACTGAACACACACAGCATTAAAGTAGAATTATTTTCAATCATGTAAAATACAACGTAAGGTTAGGCAATTAGAAAAAAAGGGTTGTCATACACTCATTTGCAATTATAATAGATACTAGTGATTACTAATAGATGATAGTGATAATACATAAAGAGATTTTTTTAACCTCAGTTTCTACATGCTTTCATTTCTCACTTTATCACAATGAGATGCTGGACAAATTCATTTATGAGTGTTAGTGAAGCATTAATATATTACAGAGATGAGCTCTATGAAGAAGTCGAAGAAGAAATTAAGCATTCTGTTTTCCAAGCACAGTTTGAATAGTGTGCAGTAAATAAACTACAGGATCATAAAACAAATGGAATAAAGCAAAATATTGAATTGCTGCTGACTAAGTAAGTGGCTTACATTCTGTACCTCAAATGAAGAAGGTGTCCTGTGGAAAAATAGAATGAGATCATATAATTAAATGCTGTACTGTAATGGATCCCCACTAGCATGTGAATTACATTTCACTGGTAACATTAAATCTAGCATTTGCAAATATTTCAGGGCCTGACTCTGCAATTTGTGTTATTATTTTTATGTGAGAGCTTTGATATATAATTATTATATCGAATATGTTCATGGTCAGTGACCAGAAGTTATGCAGAACTATATGTGTTAAGAAGTATGACAAATCAAGTTCTAGAAAGTTATGTATACTCCTATACAGAGGTGCCATATTGTCAACAAAATGCCAGTGGATGTGATGTGATGATAAATGTAAACGATGAGCTAATAAATGTAGAATGATACATAGGGGGAAATTTAAAGTACATTTGCACAAAATAAAAACCTCTGCACTTAGGGATTTCTGAACTTAAATTTTGGGCTGGCAAGACTTTCTCCAACACTACCCCCAGACTCTGGAAAACTGGTAAATATAGAAAGATAGGAGTTAAATGTACTTTTGAAAATTAAATACAATCTCATAAGTCACTTCAGCATTTTCAACATCTTCACTAGACAAACTATGTAATTCTTCTGGTATTCATTTTATGGAAGAACAGAGGAAAACGTGGAAAAGTCTCACCATCAGAGCTGGAAGTGCCAATAGGGGATCACTGATGTATTTATCCTGCTATTGCTACTACCCCTCTCAGAATTAATGTATGTAAGACATAAATTTGATCTATTATGCTTGAAATCCAAGAGCAGAAGTATTCCAGTGAAATGCTTTAGCCCCAGGTGTGTGGATCTTAGCATTATGCTTTTCTGTTTCAAAAGTAAGAGATCAGTTCCAGTGATTTAATTTCAGTATGGGAGTAATTCTTACAGATCATCAATTGCAATCTACAATAAGTAAGCAAGAAAAATGGAGCTGCAACTTCCAGGGTTGCAATATGTGATTAGGAGACAAATTCAGCCCTGTGTAAAAAGCAGCACATACAGGTCCTAGCCGTGGGGGAGCACTAGATTAAAAGATGTGGCTCAGGTCATCGGATCATTTATGCGTAGGTAGGTATGCTCTGTAGAAGGAAGCACTTCTTTATTCTCCAGACACTGGAATGGTGTGGACATCCTCTCCAATGCACTGATATGGTCTCTCGGGCAGGAAATAGGCTGCATTCACCACTTCAAAGCTCTTTAGTGTGACTCTCTCATTGACTTTTTGTCAGAACAGAGCTGATGGAGGAGACACCTCTTTTCAATCAACCTTCCCTTCCAAACAAAAGTGACCTAACTCATAATTATTTTCACCATTCTGGCATCCAGTTGCACTTGGGGAGGTGTGTATCTGAACTCTTACAGGTTTCCACTGTGTATTCATTTTTTTCTTTCATCACACTCAGTTTTCCTTTCTCTTAACGTAATGCCATTTTCAAGCTTTCTAGCCACTGATATCTGCCTCTGGCTGCCCTCATATTCTTCCCACTGTTGAGTTGCTGTACCTATGGCAGAGGTGGAAGTTAAGATGCTTTTTACATGGTTTATTAGATGGTGTGTTGTGTTCTGACAAGTATGAGGTTCTATTCCGTTTGACCAGTAGTTAGAGACATGCTACAATCTGTTATTTTTTTTTAGTTTATTAGGAAATTTCATCCTCTAAGGTCAAGTTGGTTTTTTTTTTGTAGTTTATATATCTAAAGTATTTAGATATATAATTTAAATGTAAAAAAGGTCTATATTTTTAAATTTATGGTATTTAGATACTTATAATATTTGGTTATATGATCCTAAAATGCATGTTTCAAAATCTCTTGCTCAGTGGAACTGAAATTCAGAGAAAGACAGCAATGAACAGCAAAATGATGAAAAAAGAAGACCCAAGTTCTTGAATAAATGATTTCTGGGAAAATGGTTGTGATGAGCAAATTGGTTGTTTCTTGGCCCTTAAATAACATGAAAATAAATTGGATTAAAAAAAGAGAAGTTAATATTGCCAAATAAGTAGCCAAATGGAGCTCAATGATAACTGATTAAGCATACCAAATAATTTATTACAATAGCAGTAATATTTAAAAAATGGTGGCACTTGATGAACAAGGAATAGCACTGAAAGAAATCAGTAATCTTGAAATCTATTGATTCATTACGTGTCACTCAAATAGGAAGTTGGTTTTTTGAAAAACTTTAATATAAAGAATATGTTCACAGGTTTAGTTTGTGTTAAAATTTCAATTATTATCTATCATTCTAATAAAATATAGACTAAAATTCTAGGTTTTCCCAAAACCATTGACAATTAAAGACTGATTAATTTGATACTTAACCCCTGAACTTCTGTCTATCCTTACAGTATGAAAGCTACCTGGCCTCTTTTTTTTAAAGCACTAGATCAAGCTGGCAACGGTGGCAAAGTTGAATGCCTAAAACATCTGCAACTGTGAAGAAATAAATTTCTCCTCCCAATGCCTGTACTTCTAGGAGCAGAATGAACCAGGGGAGTTGTAACCACTGTTTGGGGAGCAGTGGGACCGAGTGTCATGGGAAGGCACCAAGGATGAATTGGGCACTAGAAAAAGAGAAGGGCTGATAATTTGAAGTTTTTGAATCATCTTCTTTCCTTTGTCACTGGAGAATAAGAACATGCTTACTCCTTGTTTTAAAGGGGAAATGTCACTGAACAGGAGAATAGCAGAATACTTCAGTGTCTCTCTTGACTTCAGTTTGTCCCATTTCACCTTAAAAAAAAAATTGTTTCTCTTGCAGACTCCAGACTTGTTTGATCATTATGTAGGTCTTTTGCCATCAGCAGAGGAATAAATTTCTGACAAGATACAGAAATGGCATGTCTTCCTATTTCAGCTGACCAGTAAGTATATGTTTCTAATATAGACTTTTTGCCAAACAACTATTTGAATTATCCTCTGAAGTTGGGGTTAACTGTTTCTGATCCTAATACATAGTAGATATCTGCAAAGATCAATACAAAATGTAATCCAGCATCACAAAAAAAAAAAAAAAAAAAGAGCAAAAAATTACCATTCCTTATACTACTTTGTAGATACTGATAGCTGTATTTATGCAGACTAGCATGTACACAGGGGTATCTGCAGAGCTCTCAACTCTGACCATGTCAACACTGTCAATTTTGTACATGGTCATTTTGGTTCAAAAATCTTTTCAGGGTTGGAGATTTTAGTGGTTAACTGTTCAGGACACATACAATGTCCTTTACTAGAAAGAGTGCATCATATCCCTGAACACTATAAAAACATAAACAGTGGATAATATCAAATTAATATTAAAAGAATTGGAACCAGTTTTAGTCTTAAAAGCTAAATTCTGATATGAATTTACCTTCTGCTTTTAGAAAACAACTGAGTTGAGTGATGTTTATCATTATTGCCATGACTATTGATATGACCAAACATTCACTATTAGTGCAATAATCAGGTATTTAATATAAATGTAGGATTCTCATTCAGTGCTTGATCTGTCTCAGAAAGCACCTTATCTCATTTTACTTTGCAAATGTATGCTCCATTAATATATCCCAGGTTGCTCCTTAAAATGAAATGGGGAGCAAAACAAGCTGAAATCTTACAATGTTGATGTTGTAAAATTAGAAGAAGTGCTAGAATTAAGTCCCATGACCTCTCTGATGGTGTTGAAGGATACTTGCTATCATATACTTTTTGTTACAGTTCTCATTCAAACAAAGCCATGAGCTAGCAAGCAACAGAATTACAAAACTGCAATAACAGCATATGAAAATGGAAAATGTTGCTTATCTATATGATTAGAACAGTTTTCTCTTTTCTCAGAAATTTTATGTACTATTTACGAAGCTTTCAATTTAACACATACCTGTCAAACACTAACACATAACATATAAAAACCACAATATGAAACACTACATAGCACAAATGTTAGCAAAAAAATGCTTTAGTACATCCTAGGAAAGTTCACCCTAGCCTTTTAGTTTTTTCACTCAGGAAACAGTCTAAGTAAATAGATGGGCTTTAGATCAGCTCTCAACAGTCACAGGTTCTGTCAGACCAAAGGGAGAAGTGAATTATGTTGTCCTGTACTTTCTATCAACAATACTTGGTTTTAAGATGTACAAATTTAGAAGCTGTACTTAAAAGCCCTGTATTTAATCACAGACATTATATTCACTGCCTAGAATGGAAAAAGCACCTTAAGAATCCACCTTCCAAATTAAAGGATATACTGTAAATCCAAAAGAATACATTGATCATGTTATGAACAGAAATAGAGGTTGGTAAGTAATGTTAGTAAAACAAAAATTACAGAAAATGAAGTTATGCAAAGATCTCTTAATTGCAGAGCTTCTTCATAGCTCATATATCAAAATAAATAAATTTCATCACTTTTTTTGGTCTATCGTTCTAAACAAATCTGGAGGTACCATGAATTGAATTGTCATTTCTTATTTCCATCACTTGTCATGTCTTAACTGTAAATTATTCCCTGCATTTTTGAAGCCTCCACCATAGGATAAATTTCTTTTGATCATCTTTCTGCTCTGCTACAAATTTTGAAAGCTTCCATTAGATCATGTCAAAATTGCTTTATTTTCTAAATGAATTTATGGAAGAGGCAGAAAACTGTATGAATTCTGATATAAAATAAAGATACTAAACCAGTCCTTTAGGATTCCTAAAGTAAAACAAAAAGTGACAGATGTCACACTTCTGTCTGATTACCTTAAACTGTGAAAGTCTCATCTTTGCATTCAGTAAAAAAAAAAAGCAAAATTATCTATACAGAAATGAGAAAAAACATCACGTTTAACATTCTTTGCTACTAATCTGTCAAGTGTCAACATGTGGATTCCACTGAGCAAGACCAATGCTGTCAATTTTAACTACAGTAATTTGTCATATTCCTTCCATAAACAATATGATGAGAACAAAGGAGTAATTTTTTAATGCAAAACCCTTGCCTGGATTGTATCTAGACTAGTAGAGTGTGAAATGTCTCATTGCTGTGGCCGATATGCTTGTAGCATCAGTGATATAGCAGAACATGACAGTTTTGTTTGTATTCATGGCTGTGACCTTTAGCTATGCACAGCATCATTTTCTGATCTCAAAACTTGGCTGCATCCCTTCCAACACAATTTATGCCAAGGGATTGTCTCATCTTCTATGCTTCAGCATTAATAAAAAATAAAAGGAAATAAAAAGGGAAAAAAAAAGAAAGGAAAAACCCAACTAAAATGCAACACCTGTTATAGAAACATCGGTACCACTGTTAGTTGAGCGAGTGATGGCTGTGACAGTAGACAGAAAAGTCTCACCTGCATGTATGACAGTCTCATCCAAACAGGTGTGCACACCATATGATTTATTTCTGTGGATGTGAGAGACAGTCATGCATAAACAATGAGCTTCTTTTCTTATCATGACCCTTGATTGGATGCAGTCTTCTGAACTGTTACCCCTTGTGCCAGTGTGTCTTCCCTCTGCGAAGCATTTCTTCATTTTGGTGAATGCAGGATAATGCTGATCATCACTAGAAAACTTGGAATGGTGTCCAAGAAACCTCTTAATTCTGAAAAAATTTTTTGCAAGGAGTAGAATAAGTCACAATAAATCATCCTCATACTTTTTTTTTCTGCTTGTTGCTGACACTCCTGCATAGTCAGCTACAAAGGAATAAGAACAAAATACTTCATTTCCAGTTGAGATACAGTTCCCTTTCCCTAGAAAACATGAATCTCACATTCAGATGTGTCTTGCATTTTGATCTCAGAACAATACCTACAAAGGCTGTATCAAGCTGGAGTAGGTATAATCCATAACTTTACGAATACTGGCTGAGTGAATATCTTCCTGTAACCTTCATTACCACAGAACCTTCTCCACATAATGTCTCATCTAATGCCCTCTTCTGGGGTCAAGACTTAAAAATGTGAGCATTAGCTAACTGAAGTATTAGCTCATCAGATGGCTCATCATAAACCATTCATAATGGTCTCGCCTTATTCTTATGTCTCATAGATCTAGTCAGTGTCGGTCATTTTAATCACATTTTTTTCACTTGCACTTACCATGTGTAATGTCTGCATAATTTCCTGTTTTACAAGTTTAATACTTTTCATCTTACTTTCTTTTTCTTCTGGAATGAGTCCTAAATCTGAGTAGTTGGGATATTTCATGGACCATGAGTTTCAAGACTGATAGTGGAACCCATTTTAATCTTATATCTCCTAGGAAGCTGCCTCTGTATATAAAATACTACTTTTTATTCTATTTATTAGATTGTATATCTTAGGAGATTCAGCAGGAAATAGAACAAGAATGATTACAAAATTACTTTCCAAGCCAGTTGCTAAACAATACCAAGACAAAGATCTTTTATGCTTTTGTTCACAATTATCCAATACTGATTTTTTTTTTTTTTTGCATTCTCACTATATATACATATATAGTATATAGTTTGGGTTGGAAATAATTAACTTTCTATTCCAGGGAATAAAAACTGTGGTAAGGTTAAATGATTACATATATTGTTTTATAAGCCAGTGTGACCTTTAGGCTTAATCTGGTGACATTTCTGCTCCCTGTTTCTCTCTGTTACACCTGTTGCTGATCTTGCTGTCGTGTGGGAAACTGCTTCCATGGAAACACCCTCTGCACTGTATGGTGTCTGCTTTTGACTTAATGCATTTTTCATAACATTTTTTTTTTCTCCATTTCTATGAGAAATTTGCCATGTTTCTGGATGTTCTTGTAATATACATATTCTCCCACTTCTGTTCACAAATACTGGGTGTGTTACACACTTGCACATCAATTTGTGTGATTCTGTCAGGGTTGATGGTGTGACTTTGCTATCAGTTCAGGTCACAGACACCAAGTGTCTACTCGATCTCATGCAGCTGCACTGTACAGCTCATCCAGGTCTGTTTAAACTACCTACAGATTCACCACGACATAGATCCACAGCAAGATACAGCATTTGCACTTTGGTTAAATGCCGCATTTGGAATATGGGAAAGGCAACAGTGATTAAAAACTTTAGGACTTGAAGAGAGACAAAAAAAAGCTACTTTTCAAGAACCAAATTTTCAAGAGACCCAGTGGTTTTTTAGGGGAGTCTGTGATTCACTCCAGTCTCCAATTTTTTTTTATATCTTGAGAAAAGTTGAAATAGGTGACATGCAGAGAGCACCCAGATTCAGAGTGATATAAATGTCAGGTTTTTTAGTCCTGGTTCATCTTTTTCCTAATGAAGTCAACACCAGACTTTGGTGTCAACAAAGCTTTCTGAAGGGATTAGCTTTTTAAAAACAGCATTAGATGAAAAATAAAAAAGACAACAAACTAAAACTCACAACATTTTTTAAATAAAATAACTATGGTATTCACAAAGTAAATAGTAAGAGCAATATTGAGGTCTTCTATTTTTCTTCAAATATTCAATATAAATGTTGTACACAAAATAGAAAATAGATATATCATAGAAACATGGAATGGTTTGAGTGAAAAAGAATCTTTAAAGATCATTTAGTCCAACTCCCTTGCTGCATACTAAAATTGTCATTCAAATTGTGAAGTAAAAGCGTCAAAAGTTTGAAAACGCCAGAACCAAGTTTGCTCTTGCAGCAGTTTTACCTGCATGTGAAAAAGCGGGCAGTTAATAATTAGCATTCATTAGAAGCTGAGCATTCCCATTAAGCTAATTTAACAATACCAAAGATTGAATTATTTTTTCAAAATAGCTGATTAGCACTGGTAGAATGCTCTTAAAGGCAGGTAAGTCTTGAGGAAGTACTTTCCAACACATATCAGCACTTTTAGACATGGATTCATGACCCGTTTCTTATACCTTTGTGTTATGAAGCGTGGACCTTGTAGGGATTTATCATGTACACATTAAATACCTCAGCAATCTTTACCCTTGTAACCAACATTCTTTCTCACCCCATTGCTACTGGAGATTTCATGCAAAGTACAGCAGCTTACCCTCTCACAGTGTTTCTCTTTCTCTGGTATTTAAGTAACAGTATCTTCTCCACTCCCTAGATCCATGCTATTTGGAACTCTAGTTAGCCACCTATATGTATGTGAGGGTGATCTATTAAGAGTGTCAAGTGTTTGCTTTGGTCACTGAAAGAGGAACAGGAGTGTAGAAAACAGGAACGGGCTTATAAGGGATGATGTACTGATTACAGGCTGTTTATAATTCCAGCTCTTTTAGCAGTGCCTTGCTTGACTTCAATGGCTGCATGCTCTGCAGTGGTCACACTGCATTCATCCAGAGGACTTTGTCCAAATTATGCTCATTCCCTTGACCAGCTCCTCTGGATGTGCACACAACGGAGGTGGGATCTTTTGCATCCTACTTATCTACTCTAGCCCTGTGATGCTTGTGAAAGGACAGTTTCTAAGATGGTTTAAAACTGGGTGGTGAAAGGACAGTTTACCATTTATTAAAGATATGTACAAGGGATCCAAGCAGTCTGAAATATGGAGGTTGTTTAGATCCAGATACAGTCATTACATATGGCTATCTCTAAAACGGACCAGAGGCAACTCTTCAGAAGCCAGCATTTCTGAACTATTGGACCTTTATTTTGGGACAGGACTTAGGTAGACATTGCTGGAAAAAATTGCTCTTCTTTGTCTGCCTAAATGATGCCAAAGTTACAATTAGTGGCACATACAGTTAACAAGAGACATCTGGTTTGACCAGCTGACCTTTCTCAAGTAGCAACACAGGAAGTTTGAGCTAAATTCTCTGAGATGATCTGAACCCTTATTCCAGTGTGTGAGGGTAGTGAGTAGTGGAACAGCAAAACCCCTAGCTCCAAGAAAACCAGCAGGAGAGGCTCTGGTCCTATGCCACTAGAGCACTCTGCATAGGAGTCTCTGAGGAGCATGTGCCCTGCTGTGCCTGCCCATAGACAGCATACAGTGCTTTGGGAACTGTTAGTAGTCAAGCCCTGGCAAAATCCAAAATGGCTTTAATCTCTGGGCTTGGGGCACAATTGGAACTGGTCTCAGAAGGCAGAAAGTCATAACGCAGTCCTTGACAGCTCCTTGCTTCATGCTTCAGTACAAACACTCTTGTCTATTGATTTTAAAATACACTGACATGAGATGATCTGCTCAAAGTGTCACACGTTTCTGCTGGCAGCCGTGGTGTGCAGCTAGCCAAGTGCTTTTCTTCTGGCTATTTCTCATTGCTGAAAATCTGCAGGGGGAGTAATTAGACAAAAAATTGTCAACACGAATGATGTTTAAGGCCCATGCTAAGAGCTCATTCCTCCCATCTGCTTAAGAAAATCATCCCTCCAGTAAATTCATTTTTAATTTGAACAAGAACCCTGGTTTAGTCACACGACAGTCATTTTTAATTATGTTCTTGAGACTGTTTTGGGTTTTTCTTGCCCTTCTGGGCTGATGCTCAATTTCCTCATCAATGCTGCCTCTCCTTGACTCTTTATTAGGAAGACAAGGACTCAAAACACAATACATGAAGCAGACCCACTACTTTTTTTTTTTAATGCAGGGTGGTTTTTTCCTAAAAATAAAGTCATCAACTTTTCTCATTTCCCAGCTGTCACACAGAGGTATTTTTTGCATCTGTTGGTATCAGGAATCTATAAATAGGAGTATCTGGGTACAAAACAAGGAAAGAGTTTTTCCCCTCTTCCTTTGAAAGAGATGAGAATAAAAAGAATATTTGAAAGAAAACAGTAAAGGAAGGGATGCTGAACATGTATGTATAAATTTTCTTCTGAATAAACATGGCAATTAATCAGTTAGAGATACATTAAGACTACTGCACTTTAAGAAAAAAGGAAAGTGATACCAACCTAACTCCAGCAGTCTCAACAGATATTTGGATCCCATGAGGCATGGGTGCTTATTGGGAAAAGAATTCACAAACTGAGAAATTTTAAGTATTGTCCTGCCTATCTTCAGCTTCAGTGCTCTGTGTGGATTAAACTGCTGTACATGGACAGCATATTTGCACTAGGTTTTTGATGATTGGATGGTCAACATTAGCATTAACACAGCCAGCTCTCTCCTACTGCAGTCCAAAAATTGCCCTCCACCACGATGACAACCTGCTCTGCAATAAAGTCTGCTTCATGGGAATGTATCTCATCAGTGTGACTGATGATCCCCCTCTCCTCTATGTAATAGGGTATTTCCACTGAAGTGCTATCGGAAATGCAACAGAAGACAATCAGAAGGGTCTGGATTTAAGATATTAGAGGGGACAAGGAGAGAATCTAGATCTCCTATTCAGTGATTCCTTTCAATTTATCACATGATCAGTCATTTCTTGCCTGGCTATTATTTTGCAGCTACTCCCTGGTGCTGCTTTACAAATGATTGCAAAAATACAGAGATTTGTGAGGTGGTAGTTAACTTCTTCACAAGACAAAGGACTCTAGCTTTGCATATCAACCACTGCAGAACCAAGAATATTCTCTGTGTCTTGATCAGCAGCACCTGCCCCACAGGCAGCTGCAGCAGTGAAAGAGGAGAATTCCCAGTAGCCATTTGCTACATTTGACTTGTCTTCCTTGACATAGCACTTTATGTCAGTTTAGTTAGTAGGGAGACTTACAGGCTGGAAGTGTCAAATAAATTTGTAAACTGTGATCTACTTTCTCTCCCTTCATTATCACTTTCTGTGTCCACTGGTTGAATTAAAAGGAAATGGCCATCTTGCTCAATTCTCTTAAAGTATGTTTATAGATGCCTAGTCAGAAGAAAGTCTCTTTGTTAAACCTTGATTTGGATCCAGGAAGATATTTTAATTTCAAGGAGTTTCAAACTGAGACACAATGCTAAAGAAAGGTACAATTGAAGGACTGGAAAGTATTGTAGTTCTAGGACAAAACTCCAGACTGTTGAACAGTCCTTTGTGCAGTGGAGAGATTTATCCAGGAAAAAAAGGGAGAGAATCTCATCAGGGTTTCACCAGCACTACATATATTTTCTATAGAGTTGTAAGAGACATGTGATCAAAGCTGCCTTAAGCTACTTTTTGTAAAAGAAGAACTGATTTTATTATCTTAAGCCTCTAACTTATTAAAACTTTGTTGTGATATTTCCTTTATATTTTGCATTGTGTTTCAGAAAATACCTTGTGACTATGGTTATAAACATAAAATTAATAATTCATTATATACTATGGAGCGTCTTGATTTTTAATAAAACTTGAAGCTTATTTATGCAAGGGAAGTATGTTTTTCATATAGTGGGTTGTGTGTTCCTCTGGAATTTTGTAATAAAATATTACTGAAAGCATGCAGATCACATTTCAATAAAACTTGTACTTTGTACAGAAGTGCAAACAAGATCTCATCACTGTAGATAGTTTGGAGAAGTGCAGGTAGGAGAAACAACAATAAGAGAAGAACACACTACCCAAGATTTTAAAAATATATTTATTACCTAGAAGCACAAGTGCTCACACCCTTGCCCTTGTAAATTAAAGTCAAGTACAACAGTGTACAGTTGCTACTGTCTCTCTGCTTTTCTGGCCTTTTCTTGATTGAATCCCCACTTTGTTCTGTGCATTCAGAGCTGCCGTGCTCCTTACCTTACCTCCTGGGGTCTGCAGAGGAAGGGAATTATGAATCACTGGGACCAGAAGGCAGGTTATGGGATTTTGGTGCAGAAAATAACCTTCAGATTGTGACAAGATTCTGCCTCATCAGCTCCTGTGTCAGGATGAGGCTCTGCTTACTCTGTTTTCATACTTCAAAAAGGCACCAGACAATCTTGGCCTTCTTAGTATGACAGTTCTCTACACAAGCCTTCCTTTCCTGTCTGACTCCTGCAGGAAGTTGATAAAGACCCTCTCCTTACAGGCTATGCTTGGTTCAAAGCCCATGGGAAGACTGAAAAGTAATAAAAAACAGATTAGTTTTCTTACTTTACATTTTTGAACACAAAATACTTTCCCTATAGCTTGGAGATGCTAAATTATGTAGACTTCACAATTTTGGAAGGACATGGCTACTTCCATGATGGGTGGCCTATTTTTGGTTATTTTTTTTGTAATTGTTGTTTAAGAGGGTCCAACAGCTTGAACATGACTGGACTAGACAGTGGTTTGATTTTCTGGCTAAAAACTAAGCAACAAGGCAGAAGGACATGAACTACCAGAGCAGAAAGTGATCTATGGCATTATAAAGATTATTGGAACATGACAGAGGAGCTATTGTGGTGATAAAGCATGCACTGAAGAGGTGCTGCTTTGGAAACAGAAACGGAAGCTAAAGCAGCAGGTTAACACATACATTTAGAGAAGGGCTATTAAGAGTTAGGAAGGAAAGCACGATCTTTGTAACTGAGGAAAGCAGCAAGCTTCCCACTCTGTGTCTTCAGAATATGTTAAACATTACTCATGAAAATGTTCATACCTTGTAAGAATGGTGGAGGTTTCGGATTTTGTAAGCAGAAGAAGTGTTCACAGTTAGACAAATAGAATGAAATGATGAAAATTTTAGCAGTGTGGCTTCATCTTTTCCTCCATTAGTAAGACCAGCACCAAAGCTCTGCAACCAATTTTAGTATTCATACTCAAAAACCATTAATATAGTGAAGAGAGAAAATTGACCAAAAAATGAATGCTTTGTAGTCTGGAGAAGTCATTTGTAAGGAAAGCCTAAAGGCTTTAGTAAACAACCTATTGAGATGTAACTTTCTAGTCTATACACATGTTTCTGTGTGATTAGAACACACAGAATATATCTGCCAATTCCACCTTTTTTGGTTCTATCTTGTAATGATTTCAAAAATTGTTTCATGTGGCAGGTTGAGTTGATCTTTCCTTACTCATACCATTATACAGACAATGCAAAATAATTATTGCATGAGAAAATTTTAAAATCTTTCTTCCTAGAGTAGAAAGACATAAAATAATATGCAGTAACCAAAATTAAAAATTGAACTGACATATATTAGAATTGTAGGACAATTTTGGCATTTTTTCACAATGAGGGTAACTATCCATTGGAAATCTTAAGATGTAAGGAGCACTGAGTTATTATTGGATAGCTCTACAACAGACATACTGCACCACAACTGAAAGCTTGGAGGCTTGAAGCAGGAGCCTCTGTGGTCATGGTGATGCAGAAAGCTATGTTAAATTATTGCAGTAGTTCCTCATGTCTCTGTTTCTGTATATGTGGACCATGACAGCAGGCACAACAGAACTCTATGGACCCCTTCAGGGACCATGACCTATTTAGAAACAGTGCTTCCTGGGAATTTTCCCAAAGGAAAAGCAGACCTGTAGAGTACTACGGTCCATTTTTCTTATGAGGAGCTGCTGTATGTTGACAGTCCTTTGTTGCTTTTCTCTGTATTCTGGGGAAAAATCTGTCGTGCTTTTTTCTTCCTTTTTTTTTTTTTTTTTTTTACATGAGAAAGATTATTTCCTCTGTGAAAAGAATCTTTTTAAACACTTAAATCAAAACCACAACGACCACTGATGTGTAAGTGAGGAGAAAAGAAAAAATATAGGAAAGATAATACTAAGAAGAAAAGGTAGGAGTCAGAACTCCCAGGTTTAGGTAAGGATTCCAAAGAGAAAATATGCGGAAAAAAGTCTGTAACAAAAGACGACAGAAGTCTTTACATTCACAATAACACAGGAAGCAGTTACAAATTGTGTCTGGATAACTTTTTTACAGAATCTAAAAGCTGTCAATGATAAAAATCATTGGGGTTCTAATTGCCCTTTAAAAAAATTGCATCAATACAGTAAATTAACTCTAAATGCCTGAAGATGCCTTTTTTTTGTTTTCCCCCCTTTTCAGGGTTATAAAAATAGCTGCTCAAAATCAGTATTGGTGGCTCTGGCTCACAGATGCATTCTTTGCTGTTGTAACAATAACCAGCTGCTTGACTAAAATTGACACTGATTTATTAATTTACCAGATCAGAGGAAGGTCAGTAATAACTTGCCCTCTTCCTCCTTAGTATTATCTTCAAGTTTACAGTCAGGTCTCAAAGAGATTTTCACTACATTAACTATACATTATGGTCTTGGTAAGAAATCTGAGTCTGCAAGAGATTTTCCCCTCATTACTGTTGGATCAGGCTGAGCTGGACTTTGCAGAAATGTCATTTGGCATCTGTCCATACCATAAGCCATAATGTGCTCTATTCTGTGAATGTATTCTAAATGTTTCTTGAGCACAGGAATGTCTAAATCCACAGAATTTATCCAAGAAAAACATTTCCTGCAAATATTTTGTGGATAGAACACAGGAAACAAATAAAATATTCTGTATCTGTAGATTTCCCTAAAAAAAATGAATGAAGACCCTCTTTGTGTTAGAATATGATCGCTTTCCCTGTATTTAAATACTCAGCCATAAAATTGGCTAAATGTAGCTAAACACATTTTTTATCATACTGTAAACAACAAAATTCTAAAAAGAAAGTGCACAGCCAATCACTCACCTGCTAAAATGTGTGGCATTTACTATTAGGTGTTGATATTACATGCCATGCTGTGCAAGAAATTCTATCATGGAATGTAGGGTGTGAGTTTTTGTAACATGATCAGGTGTACACCAGCTACCTTATGACAAAAACAAGCAATTTGATCTCACTGTGAATGTGCCAAGTAATGAGAAGAGGGCTGTAGGACATTTGGGAAAAAAAGTGGCAAGTAACTTGGCTCCCAGAAAAATTAATTTGCTTCATGATTTCCTCTTGAACCATAGTAGATGGTCTCAGAGAAAAAAAAAATAGCATGTTGGCTGAGACAGTGATTTTTTGCAAAATAGATTTGTGTCAGAAACACAAGCTGGACAGTCCTCTGCTTACAATGGTGCAGTAACATCCATACCACAGAGAGCAGTATTAGGCATAATGATTGCTACGTTTGTGGAGCTAAATGTGTGGCAAGTGTCTAGTGAATATAACATCTTCCCAGAAACTAACAGTAATAATGCTGATACACAAAGGAGTTCCAGACAGAGATAGAAAAGGAGAAAGACAGAGACAGAAGACAAATATTACCTTCTTTCTGCAATATCTTGCAGGTAACAGAAACAGCATCTTGGGTGGATACCACACAAAAGAGTGGTAGTCCCTCCATATGTATTTCTTCTGAATTCATATTGACCTCTTCAAAACTTTCCAGCTCAGGATGTTTACAAACATTGGTACCACAGCTATAACTCTTCAGCAGGTGAGGATACCTTGACTTGGATCTTTCCTTAATGTGTTAGTCTCATCTCTGCGCACCTGTAGCATCTTCACTGACAATTAGCTGATACTTTGAGACAATAAGTTTCAAGAATACTTCCTGCAGAATCTGTAAGCAGTTGTTTAAAAACCATCACCAGATGTGCACCACGAGCATGCCATATTAGCATGCCATGATTCTGCCAGATTTTCACTACTCCTTTTGGTTTGTGTGTTGGCACAACCATAGCAGATTATTCTATAAATGTGTCTAATTCAAGAGCTCATTATTCTACACACAAGCTCAGTGTAGTTCTCCACTGCTATAGTATACTGAAGGTGCAGCTCTGCCTTTCATGAGAATTAGTTTGGCTGTTGGACCCAGAAATGACACTGATCACTTTTTATAAGCTCAGTTTTTCAGGGAATGATAGAAAAAATTCAGTGACAAAGTTTCTTAGTTACCCTTTGCTTATGAGAGATGCCAAGAAAGCGGTTTCTCATCAGAACAAATGAGTTGATAGGATGATTTGGACTGGGAATGACAGCTAGCCTGCCCCCACTCAAAGCAGAGTGTTCTCCAAGGTTTACATCATACTCCCCAGGATCTTGTCCAATTTTGATTTATTGTGTTAAGAAAAAGAAATTGATACTTAATTAGACAATTTTAATATATCTTTCTGATGACTGATATAAAAATAAGAATGAATCTTTCTGCAAAGAATCCACAGAAAATACTCACCTCACATTTATGACAGTGTTCATGTCCATACCATTGACAATTTTTAAAAATGAGGCAACGGAATGTGTCTCTTCAGAGGCGATCTCAGTTAACTTCCATTTCATTTTGATGTGCACTTATTACCATTGTAATGAGCATTTCAGAGATCCTCAAGACTCCTTGGATGTGATAACACTTCTTTACTCATTGTCAGAGGAAGCACTGATGCCCACAAATGAGAATCTTTGAAATAATATGCTTCAGACTGTCAACATTTGACGACCAACCTAAAGCAGTGAAGTTTTTCTTTTTGCGTTTATCATTTTTGAATTTTTATGTGGACTGCTATATGGTCTGACTAGAAAGCTGGACAACTGATCTTTCCTGTTGTTAAAGGTTGAGCTCCTGATTGTATTGACAACAGTCATCATTCTAATCATGAAAACCAACATTTAGATTATTGCTGTTTTAAGACCTTTCTTAGAGTGTAGTGATTCTGATTCAGCGGCCTTTTCCTAAACAACTACAAATTATAAATTTGGTTCAAGAAAAAGATGATGCTGAAAACTGAAATCAAGACAATTATGCAACTTTTCATTGAGAAAATCACCAGTTACAATGTTCAGTGATGCAGAGCAACTGAGCAATATAAGCAGCAATGTCCTTATCAGATTGTAAGTTTCACCTGTGAAATGGAAATCTCTAGACATTGATAGATAGGACAGACATGAAATGCATCTTTGTCAAGGCTATGACTTCATCCTATGGCCTTTACTTATAGTACCTGATTTGCCTATCTTATTAGCAATTATCTTGCTCACAGAGAAGGCAGAGGACAGTGTGTTCAGAGGCTTGTCTCTTGTTTGCTTAAAGATAATGTGATAGTCTTTCAAAATAAGAATATCTAATTCAGGCTGACTAACATCAGCCTATCCTATGACTGCCATCTTAGATAGCAAGCAGGCAGGCACATTAATTTAGATTCTGCAGTGGCAACTGTTTTATCTCAAGACTGTAAAGTCACATTCAAGATCATTCTGTACTGTTCCTGGGAGTGGCTCCAGAAGTTCTGCTGCTTGTCAGCGTCCGCATGTAAACCCTGTCACCAGAAACCTGAGGGAATAGTTATGAAGCAGAATTGCTGGGATCTTAAATGCACTAATAGTTCTTGACCAACCAAATTTAGGGCTTCTATCCCCACCTGGCATGGACAAGAGCGAGGAATTCCATTTCAGCTTAACTCTGGGCCTTCAATGCCCATCTAAACTATGCCATAGGAGTTCCTATCCTCAGCTCTGCCACCACGTTGGTCCTGAGCCTGATCTGCGGAATGACTCCTGGCTCACCTTGAACCTCAATCATCACTATGGGCCTGTTGATCACTGGCCTTCTTTTGACACTGGCTATGATTGCTGGACCTGATTCTGCCCCTGCCAGTTGTAACGCTCTGGTTTGACCCTGGACCTACCTTACACCACAAACTTGCCTGGCGATCTGGACTCTTGACTGAGCCTGGCTCTCTGTTTGGGACTGAGATGTGCAGTGCAGGACATACTGCACTGTAGTAACAAGCAGTTCCGGATCTTACATACAGTATGAAACAAAAAATATTATCAAATTATTTCTACACCAAACCCATCACTTCCATATGGGTTATGACAGACATTTCTAATGCAGATGATCAGTTGTGATTTAAAACCTTCAAGTGAATCTTCTGCTTTCCTAAATTAAATATTTCTGTGATTTACTGCTCTTATCTTTACAGGCTTGTTGGGTACATCTGTGTTCCCCTAGTGAATATAGCTGGTGTGAACTCCCAGCTACTGGGTTTATCATGACCTCTTATTTTGGCAGAGTAAAGGAATAATGACTATAAAAACTGGTTTCCTTATGTGACCACCTGTATGTGGTGGTCAAGTCACCTTTTAATCTTCTTTTAGATAAAGTAAACAGATCCATTTTCTTTAGTGCATCAGTAAAGAACCAACAATACTGTTCTTGATTGTTTTGAGGAATTTATAATACAAATTAAATGGAGGACAATAATAACAATATAATGAACTGTTGTTCAGGAGGTCAGAGGAGAGAGATTGAAAGTTACCAGCAGAAAGAAAGGAAGAAGTGTCTAGGAAAAGTCTTATTTTAAAACATTTCATTTCTGAGCCTCTGCTCTGGTTTCACAATTTTCTAAGGGTATTTTCATGTGATAAAGTTCTGTCTCTCATCTCCCATTATATTTCACTATTAATCAGGTTTGGGCAAAGGAAGAAACAGTGATATATAAAAAGGAAAAGGAAGGAATTCAGTGGTAGTATTTGAAGGATGTTTCTTTTTCTTCACATATCTTTTATAAATTTCCCAACCATTCTTGACATTGTGTATAATTCAGCACACCATCTTCTATAGGAAGAACACAGGTTTTTCCAGACCATATTAGACTATATAATAGATCTGATGCCAGAAAGCACTCACGAGTAGGGACCAGTCCCAGATATTTTAAAAGAAAGAGTAAAAAAGTCCAATCTGGAGTGATGAATGTGGCATAAAAAATCCTCAAGGAAAGAGATGCAGCTGTATGCCAAATCAAGGCCCTGTAAATGCTTCTCAGGAAGAGCTGAATTCTGCATATGCAATTTGAGGCATCTTGAAAAGAGCATATTTCAGGACAATTGCTGAAAACTGGCCCCCCACTCTGAGCAATGTATTTAAAACATTCAAAATAACTAATCAAAGTAGAACAACTTGACCTGTCCTTTGTAATTGTCTGAATATTTGAAATGTAGACATTCTTCTTAGATATCTTTGTCATGCTTCTTAAAACACATGTATAAAATGGCATCTAGCAGAGTTGGCCATGATTTTTTTTATATTTACTGTAAAGATCTTCCTGGTATTTTCAGGGAACTCTGTCTTACGATTCTCTCCTTTATGATGAGAAACTTAGCAATTCCCAGCATTATGAAAACAGAAGGAATTTGCTGGGTTATATCATAACCAAATGAAAATGGAATCATTTCAATTCAAGGGAGTCAATTTTTTCCATCTATACCATCACAGACAGTCATTAATTACAATCAAATAAAGGATACCATGGGTTGCTTCACTGATTTGTCACAAAAGCAGTTTTCAGGACAGGATATAATGATAGATTACTGTTTTAAATTGTGATTCCTACAAAATGAGTTTTTTCAGGAAAATCAGATCAGAAAAACAAACACTAAGAGTCTGATTAAGTACCTTACTTTCCTATTTGTATCCTTCAGCAGGATGAAAGCACTTACAATGTCCTCTTGCATTCTTGCCTACTTAAATTGCTTTCAGTTTTTTATAAAATAACAAGAAATAATTTCAATTTAATTCAGGTTAGTGTTTAGTTTGCTTCTTAACTGATTTTTTAAATGCTGTTTGGATCTGTTAGATATCTGTGAGACAACACACACAAAAGGTGATTTAACTTTTTCCTTCTCCTAAACTTTAAAAAAAGGAATTCGGTAAAACTGAGTTTTTGAGAGGATCAGACTACTGACAAAGAAGAATACTACCTTATTCTGTTGAAAAGCAGCAATTTAGGTGTGTCCTTCTCTTTCGGTTAAAAAAATACGGAGTAGTGTGAGGTAAATACAGAGCCTTATTTTCTTAGACACTTACCTAAGACAATTGAAAATTTTCAGAAAACAAGTCATTACTTCTGGCAAATACTGATAAAACTGAAATAAAAAACATCTTTAGAAGGTGCTTATACTTCTACTACTACAATACACTTGCAACACTGCATGAATCTCCAGAGACAACTGCTATTAGCCTCAATTCAGAGACAGTAAGGACAATATCACATCACAAACGCTTGGAGTAATCTGCAAGAAGCTCACATTCTAGACAACTCCCTGAGTTTAACTTCATATTAGCTAAGTAATTTTTCCTTGACTGGTATTTTATTTTATTCCCTTTGACTGGTTCTTTAGAGATGCATAGCCTTTTCCCTTCCCTAAGATCAGAGATTTAATTTGGGATTTCTGAATTTGAGCTTAAGACATCACAGAAACATTTGGAACTGAATTCATCATTTCCCAGCATGAATTTCTAAGTACAGGGTGATTCTTACTCTTAGAGTACCCTAAATTTACTGATCAGGGTTATTTGTGGGGGTTAATACAATTAAACTCAGAAAGTAAGAACAGTAAACCATAGGACTTCAGTCTTGTACTCATTTATTTCCTTCTAATGGTAATTCTATCAGTGGAAACAAGATTTGCTTTTTCAGCTGTATAAGCAGCTGCTGTTTGATACTGGATGCATCTGATTTTTTCAGAAGCATATTTAATTAAAAAAATACAGATATTCAAAAAGAAAGAAGCTATTATTTGGCCTAAAATTATTTTTATCTCCCTTACTATTAGCTAGAAAAATCTATGAAAACATATTTAAGCAAATTTTATGTTGCTCCTCTTTTTTTCTAGAGGAGTATGTCATTCTAGCTTTGCATGCCATTGTCTCAATGTGAAGCTGAACTCTGTTTCATTTACTTCTGGGACTGGAAAAAGAGAGAATACTGCTATTGTGTTCATGATAAGGCTCTAGAGTTGGCTGTGAAGTGATAAACCAAGGGACAGTAGTTCAGTGAGTTAATTGGAAAATTGGACAGAGTATTTTCAGAAGGGAAATGATACATCTTCTCTAAAGGGTCATATCAGGTTGGAAACACCAGCTAAATAGCAGATACAGTAATTCACACTCTTCCTTCCAAGGTGTGATTGTATTGGGCGCCTTCCAGAAGACATTGACTCTGAGAAGTGAGTTACCTTGAGCAGACCATGTCTGCTCTTCTGGGCACTGTTCTCCACGTCAGAGCAGCCCACGTCAGCACCAGTGGCTGCTGCAAGGGACTCTGCTGGAGTGCCACATGCCAGCCTGCTCTGTGCTGGGGTTAGGACAGGCATAGCATTCCAACCTGCCAAGAAAGGCATATGGCTCTGGTTTTTACAGAAAATGAAATGCACTGTGGCATGGCACAGAGGAGGAACTCTGTGTAAGCGGGTGTACTGCATGGTGGGAAAATCCATTTGGGGTCAGTCTGATGTGACATTAGAAAGCAGAATTCTCAGCATCTGAAGAACGTAAGATTGACCTCTTACCTATACTATTTTTTTATTCCATCTTACTAAACTAGGTATTCTATTACACCATTTCTTTTGGGGCCATTCTTACTGCAATTCAGAAAGAATGTTGCACTTTTTTCTCTCTTCCTGCCACCACCTCTGCCCTCCCCACTGCCAGTGCAGAAAAGCACCGAAGCTGATAACATCCTGCTCCTTCACTAGTAAGGGTTCTGAAAAGGTTTGTCAGGTGGTAATCAGCCAGTAAGAAAGAACTGCTAAGAGATCTTGAAGGAGCCTAGAGCTTAGACTGAAAGAAATAGGTGCTTGAGGGTACAAAGGATGGCAGAAAGAAGCTGTGGTGTGTGGAGGGAAGCCAGTGCTGAGTTTAGGGAACGGAACAGTAAGGGGGCTGCTCAGGTGAGAAGCTGGAAGATTTGGTATACATTCAGCATTAATTGTAATGTTTATTCTATGGAATGGTGTTGCAACCTAGTAAATGTGATTTTCACCATTACCATGAGAAGGCCATGGGGTTTCTGCTGACTGACAGTGTAGGGCTCAGGATTTCTCAGGGGTTGCCTTTGCCTGAGCAGGTAATACCTTGTAGAGCAGTGGCTGACATGTGCCCAGCTAGTTGTGAGCTTAATTTCTGAGAGTATGTGATAAAAGTCTGAAAAAGACATGCGGTCACTGTGTAACAAAAATAGCCCTGAATGTTAACTGTGGCTGCAGGGAAGCCACTCCATGGCTTTTTAACTTCAGTTGGAAACCTGTGAAAAGAAAGAGCACAAAACCAGACTGTGTTAAGGAAATATTTCAAAGAGTTACCTTTTCTAAAGCTTCACAGACATGAATACAGTTCTTCTCATGGTTATTGGATTGATCAAAGCCCTCTTCATGCAGGCTAAAATTTGTTGCTTTGTACTTCTTAGATCCTACTTAAGACTCTTAGGGCATAAAAGGAATAAATGCCATACAAAGCCTCTACTGGCTTTCTGCAAAAGGATAATTTTTCATAACAACATTGAAATAAGTCCTTCCTGAGCTCATTTCATCCTACTTGAATCCCTTCTTGTCACTGTATCCTTCAATCTCCTTCATGAAAATGTCCTGTGTCTCTAGCACTCATTTATGTTATTTGCTTCAATGACCTTACTTGACAACTTACTCCAAGTGTTTACTGCTCTTTGAACAAAGTAGTTCTGCCTGAATTCAGGTGCAGTTAAGCGATAATAGTATTGCTGCTCTGTTTTATGAGGCAATAAGGTGGTTCAGCTGAGTAGTTTATCCCAACAAGGGAACCAGAATATTGCAAAGTAAAACACTCACATAGCTCTTTGGCTGCAAAATATGTTTGTAACCAAACACTTTAAACAAGGAGCAGCTTATTCAAGGCTACATCACAATTTACAAGTACTTCCCCGTTGTACTTCTTAGGCAGACACCTCCCAAATAGCACGTCACTGAGCTTTTTGGTTCAGCAGAACTGCCCATTCTGCAGCACTGGTTGGACCAGTGGACCTGGATCCTCTTGATCCACTATACTAGGTCAAAACGTCACTAAAAGAGCTTAAAATATTTGTCCTACAGTCTTATTACTCTGAAGGAGGGGGGAAACAACCTCTGACAAATCGTGGTAAGGGAGGGATCCACATCTTGAGACTCCAGTTGTGAAAAAGGGGAGAGAAAGTTCCTTGCGTGCCTTGTCCTCCACACTTATGTAAAAACCTACAAATAGCACAGGGTGAAGATAAAAGTAAAAAGGAACTGCATCATCCCTATCGAAATTGTTTAAGTGATGTCTGATACTGATATTCCTTTCAGTACCTATAAGGCACCAAAACCTGTCCAATTATTTGTGAAAATACCATGTTGCTGTATCAGAAGGGCCTTACCATGTCAATAGGAAGCAGATATCCTTTTCAGCTTTTGTTACAGATGTCAAAGAGCTTACATATATTTTTAATCCCAAACCATGGTAGGTATGGATGTCCTCATTGTATTTAAAAATATGGGACAAAGTACTTTGAGTTTGAATGTAAAACGTGAAGATGTGTAATTTCTAGATCACCATGCAAGAGACTTTGACATGTCTGTTTCAAATTAAATTAACAATGTGATTAGCAAGAAGTTTTCAAACTTTAAATGGAAATTATAAAGCACTTAGTGAAATCTGAATTAATTTAGTTTTTATTTCACTTTTGGACTTAAGAAGTTTCAGTCCGCCTTTGCCCTACTACAACCAACTCTACATTCCTAGAAATCAATCACTATAACAACAATTTTTCATTTGGTTTTGTTCAGAAGGCAATTCTGATAAATTTAGTAAACACCAGTGAGTATTTTATTAAAGTGTCAGGAAATAAAAATCAATGAAGGAGATAACTCTGCTCACATGTCCACTCTCTGTCACTTTTATTTAAAACCCCAATTAATTTAATGATTATAATATTGATTGCTAACTTTTGAAATGTCATATTAGCCTTTTCATTTCACATGGTGTATTTAATCAGAAAAAATTTTAACTGTTGCAAAAAGCAACAGAGAATAAATTAGAAGATGAATCATCAGTTGCAGAATTTTCTGACATTTCATTATAAAATCCATACTTTGACTCAAATAAGCTGATAACACGGTTTATTATAAATTCAAAATCTAACATAAAATTTTTAACTGACCCTGGGATAATAAGTTTTCATTCTGAAACCATGTAAAACACTGGATTTTGGAAGACATGCAGAGTTTATTCATTTGGACACCACGCTGTTCAGCTGTTTGAGCTATTTGCTGAACTTCACCTCTAAAGTTGCAGTGAGAATGGATGACGTAGACTGAATAGTTTTAATTAAAAATTAAGCTCAGCAGTCACAGCACATATTTATTTCTGTTGGAGACCATGGACACCGTAAAATTTAAAGAATGAAGTGGAATTAGAATTTTAAAAAGTGCAATAGCTCACTATCACTTCATGTTCTTTGCTTACAAGAGGTAAGGTTAAATTTGTACTGATTGAGGATCCTGTAGGTCATCTGTAGTGGTTTGAATCCTGAGCAAACTCAGAAGTAAAGGTGGCAAGCAAAGTTCATCATGTCCCAAACCATGCATGAGAGAAAGGGACACTGCCTTTTTGTATACTGAAGTTAGAAACCATTTTTTTAAAAATATTAACTTTGCCATGAGTGTACCATGTCAAAGAGCCTTAATGAGTCTTGCTTATTACACCAAAGAATGCTGTACTCAGTTCAGACTGACATCAAGGGTAAACTATTAAAAATGTTTCCTCTTATAACTCCAACCAGCAGTTTTGCTAATCCAAATCCCAGAGGTTATTCTCTGATCTAATATTATTGCAACATATTGACCTATTTGTCAAAGTCCATAAGTGGGTGAGTGATCAGGGCTGTTGAAGTGAACTACATATCTCCTTGCAGACTGGACTTCATTCTGCAGTGTCTAGAGCAGTTATACAGATAAATCTCCTGGTGCTAAGTGAGAGTTATATTACATATTTTAAAGAGAGAAAAAGACTGAAGACAGGCTAATGATCAAAAGATAAACCTGATCCAACTTAATTTTTATTACTGTTACTCTTTTAGTAGTAGCACAAACAACACCTAGACATTGCTCTAATCCAGTGAGAAAACAAATAGAAAAGCGTCCACAAGATCAGTAGTGGCTGGATGAGTTTGACTTTTCAATCATTGTATGCAATTTCTATTTAAGGTCTTACATTAAGGTTAAGAAAGTGATTGAGAGTAGTCAGCTTGGTTTTACAGAGAGAAATCCTGCCTGATCAACCTGATAGCCTTCTAGAATGAGCTGACTGGCTTTGTGGAGGAGGGGTGAGCAGGAGATACTCTTTACCTTGACTTTGGTAATGTGTTTGACACAATGTACAGTAGCATTCACATAGACAAACAGAAGTACATGTTAGGTTGGCTGAGAAATTATTTAACACCGCTCTGAAAGAATGAGCAGCACAAAGTAAAGCTGGGGATCCATATAGTATCCAGCAGTGATTAGCATAGTCACTATTGACATGTGTGATGGGACAAAATGCAGGAAGTGTGCTGAGGATAAAAATCTGGGAGGAGTGGCTGACATACCAGGGTGTTGTGTTTCCTTTCACAAAGATCTCTGCAGGCTGGAGCATTGGGCTGACAGGAATCACCTCAGGTTTAACAAAGAAATGCAGAATGCTATATCTGGGAAGGAGGAATAACCCAATTCACCATCACATGCCAGTCTGACCAGTTGGAAATTAGCTTGGCAGAGATGGACCCACAGGTTCTTGTACAACAAATTGAACATGAGCTAGCAGTACATCCATGTGGCAAAGGCCAAAAACACCCTGAGCTATATTAGTAGGAAAAATGCCAACAGTTTGAAGGAGATGATCCTTCTACTGTACTCAGTATGGGAGGGGCCACATAAGGAGTGCTACATCAGTTCTAGATGTCTGTAATGAACTTGACTGGCTGACCATTGTATATCAAGCAGTTAGTGAACCACATAATAGTTAATCTGAGAATGCCCAGGCCTGTGCTGGGCTGCATGCCCAGTGTGGTCTTCAGACCTATGCATTTTTTCCCACCCTCCAGCTCATCAGTGAATGTGTTGAATAGTATTACCTTCAGTGCAGGATTGTGCTGCTCAAACCCCATGGCTGCAGGACAAACTCATCCAGCTCACTGTAACAGAGGATCTTCCAGGCAGCTCCTTCCTGGTACCAGCAATTATACCACCTGCGTGTACTTGCCTTTATCTAGGAGAGAGCCAAGAAGTTGCCACGTGAACATCCTTTCTGTTTGACACAGAGAATGATGAACAGAGCTATTTTACTTGGAGGAAAGAAATCCACTACAGCTTGAGTGACCAAGGGGATAGAACCCCTTTCTTCTATGGAAAGGGGTCTGCACACTGTGCAGTGTATGGATCAGGGGCCCATTTTATGCTGCACCACTTGTGGTTCCAGCATCTGAAGGTGCATAGGATTTTTCTGTACTCTTTTCTCCTTATAGTATTGTCTCTACATAAATATCTTTGAAAAGATATCTTAAAGAGTGTCAGTGCCTTTTTTTACTGGATTCATGAGAGATAGCATCTCCTGGTGCAAAACAGCTTCCAAGTGTAAGAAAGATATGAACATATGGAAGTGAGGCTAGTAAAGGGTTGCAAAGATGATAAAGGACTTGAGGCATCTGTCCTAAAAAGAGACTGACGCAGCTGAGACTGTTTAGCCTGGAAGGTCTTACTGATGTGTATGCACACCCTGTGGGAGGGAGTAAAGAGGAAACCAACACCTCTGTTTTGCCCAGTCACAGGACAAGAGGCAATGGGCATGAAATGGATACAGGAATTTGCATTTAAACATAAGGAGAATCTTAGTTTGAGTGTGGTTGAGCATTGGAGCACGTTGCCCAGAGGTGGTGGTGTTCTCTGTCCTTGGAGGCAGACAAGACCTCATTAAATATGATTCTGGGCAATCTGCCGTAGATGACCCTGATTTGAGCAGGGAGTTGCAGTACTGATTCTCCAGAGATCCCTTCCAACCTCAGATTCTGTGAAGCAAAGATTTTGAGGACATGTTCATTTTTCAAGTGTCTCTAAAGCACACAGTTCATCTGTATCTGTCTTTATAATGGTAAATATCTGTTTTATATATTGATGTGGGCACCTTCTTTTTATTTATAAGTCAACTATATTGATGCTTTCTACTTTCCACATTTTAATTTCACTACCCCATTTTTTAGAGAAATGTCAACAAATAAGAAATACCTTTTAGCACTTGATCTGCAGCTCCATTAATATCAGGTTTATTTAGTTACCTCTTTACACATGACAAATATTCAGTAAAGGTACATACTGTACTACTAAGTGATAAGAAATTTACAATATTTACTTTCGTGTAATGACAATCTCTTCTATGAAGTGCTTACTAAAGCCTTTGTAACTTCTTTCCAGATAATTGTTCCTTGTTTCCAAGAAGAAAGATTTTTATCCAACATTAGAATTTTTGGGAACTCTGCACACTCAAAGCAATACTCTTTCAATAAATGATGGACTTAAAACAGTCATGGAGATGTAAAAAATGTTCTTCAAACACCCACAAGGACAGCAAAATGGAAAACAAGAATTACAGATTTTTTGATGGAAAGCCGTGTAAAGTAACAAACCCATATGGAAGCAATGACCATAAAAGAAAAGAAGGCATTATGACTAAGGAAATTGAAATGAGTTATATGCTAAAGCTGGTGAAGGGAGTTCTGAGACAAATAGTCAAAAATTCCAGTTGAGGCAGAAGGGAGGTGTCTCTTTAAATATGACATTTAGACCAAAACTTACTAAAGCACTTCTGCCATGGGACTGTTGTTTGGGACTCAGAATGGAAAGATATAGGAATGAATGAATGAATAAGCTAACAGATTTATGGAAACACCTTGAAAAAGTAGGATTTTGAGCTTTTTTAAAAACCTGGTGACCATTTTTCTGAGTAACATGAATACTCTGACTAACTTCCAAAGATAAAATATAGAATGTAGAAGAATTTGCAATCTAGAAATTGTTTGCTCATACTCAGTTCTGCCAAGGGAAATATACAATAAAGTAACTGGTAAGCTTAACAAAAGTTATTATTTAAATGCATTTCAGTCAGAAATAATTTCTTAAGGTAAACCAAGTTGATTCACAAAGAAACCAACACTAGCAGTTTCACAGACAAGATAATATAATGCTACTTTCTGTATGATTGTTTCCATCATGACTGATTAGTGTGTTTGCATGTGTTTTATGTTTATATACTTCGTTTGTCTAAGGTTAATGCAGGATCAGTCAATCCTACCTGTAAGCAATTTCCCTAGTATTTTAATCCTACTACAAAACTAGCAAGCTCACAAATAATTATGAAGATGTGCTTAATATACATTTCCCTCCATTTCTTCGCTTCTGTGTTTTGTTGGAGCATTTCCAATCTCCCATGTAGCAGTGAGTCATCACTATTACTTTTATGATTACAAAGGAACTCCTGTAAAAGTAGCTCCTGGGGAAAATGATCTTCCAAGGGCCTCACTTGAAAATGCTTGTGAATTTTCCCCAATTATGTAGCCAGCACAGACCCCCTGGAGACACTGCACTTCTATGCTTTGTACTTAAAGTTAACCTGGGTGGGTGTGGTGCCTGACTGTTTCTGATAGTACTCAGAAAGTTAACGATTTGAATTGTTTGATTTTTCTGAAGACAGACAGAAAATGTAGTGTTTGTAACTGCTCAGAAACCTAAATCTGTTAAAATTCACTGAAATTGCTGTTTCATACATTTTAAATTTAATCTCAATGTAATAATTTTTTGCACCATACCTAAACAGTAATTGTTTGTCACTCAGGCTCTATACTTGAATTCAGTGTTTCTAATTCCTAGATCAGCAAAGCTGTGTTGTGATGCAGGATGGAATTTTTTGACAGCATGCTAAAACAGAACAACCTATCAGCATAGAACAAGAGGTATCTTTAATGCAGTAATATAGTAATGACTCCCTATTTCACTTGAAAAGTGTCACAATATGCCCCAATATATGCACAATATAGCCCCAACATGCTATTTGAACTTTGGGTTGACAAAACATGCTTACTTAGCATGTCATTGTATTTCTGTGGGTATTTCTGTGTGGTTTCCTTTGAGGATGCTGCACTGTCCCAAAGACTAATAGAATATGTGGTAGGAAGAGGCCTCCAATTTTAAGTAAATTAAAAATTATTGGAGGGCTTAGTAAGTGGGCACCTCCTCGAAATGAGTTTGTCATCTGTCTCCTTATGATTCAATTTCCTACAAGTTGCCTTTCCCCAGTGGTGTTCTTGGCCTCTGTAATAAAGATTGTGTCATTTTATTTGGCTCAGGTGAATAGCCTCTTTTATTTTGTAATGTCCTTAAATATTTAAGAGGTACTTTTTGAATAATTTAAAACTTCTCAGGAAACTTTTATGTCATATTGATCTTTAGAATGTATAAAGGATGTAGATCCCATTTGTAGTGGGCAGGTGTGTATGCAGTGTTGCAGAATTTCACTCCAGTTTTCTCTTCCTTATCTTTTCCGTTATTGGAATATCAGTTGAGTTCAAGGAAGTAGCTAACAGATGAACTGAATATGTGTTAGAATGAATGTGCCAATACCTACACAGGTGTGTTAATCAATGCACAGTAGGACTTCATATGACTTGAATGACATCTGAAGACTTCTCTTTAGTGGAAATAAAAAACCTTTAATATGAAGAGCAAATATAAGGGGTTTGGAACTTAAACTACTTCCAATGTGTTTAAAAACATTTTAAACTCTTGTTCGTGTTAGATTGACCATGATTTCATGATGAAATAAAGCTTATGCAAACATATGATTGTATTTGCATGCTTTAACTGTTTTAAATATTTATCGCAATTATTGCATTTTCTACCAGTCTTGTGAAGCCATGCATCTGAATAAAGGAAAAAGTCTATCTAAGATTCCACTGAAACAATGTTCTACTCTCAACTCGTTAGATGTGTGGAAAGCTACTTCCTGAATGATGACTGTTTTCTTTATCAGTTTCTGATTTTGAGGTTTTTCATATGTAATTTGACTAAAAACTCATTAAATCAAAAAATACAAAGAAATTTAAAAGTTTTTCATGCTCAGGGAGCTAACTCCTGTTTTCTTGTAACTCTATGAGAAAAATAGACAATCCAGGGAGGAAAAGATTTATTAGCAAGAGCAAGTTATACTGAGATACGTGAGCAAAAAGGAATTTAGCATGTACCAAAAGAAGCAAGTAGAAAGAACTATAGGAGACAATCTAATATAAGAGAAGAAAGGAGAACTGAGCTGTCAAATATGATTCAAGAATGAGAGGTTTTTTGACATGTTGTTTCAGGACTAAGAGGAATTGTGTCAGCAGTATAAAAATCTAAGTGGTGACTGGAAAAACTGAAGACTTTACTGGTAATATGACTAAAAGCCAAATTTTGCTTTGGTGTAAACACAGAGAAAGCACATTGCAGAATTCTCAGGAGGCCCTAGAAAGCTAAGAAAGTGAAGATTAATCTCTACCCCCTTCATTTTCTAGGCATGGGGGGAAGGAGTCTCTTCCAGTCATAGTAGTATGGGGGAGATTTCTGTGTGGTGAGCATTTGCATGTGAATTGTTCACCTCTCTTGTACCATCTGTTAGTAATACTGTTGCTGTTACTGTTCACTTTCTTATTTCATTGCAGTTTCCAGGAAATTATTCTTTTCTCAACCCGTGATTTTCACCTTTTGTGCCTTCAATTCTCCTCTACAGCCTGCCTCAGGGGGAGGGAGTGAGAGAGCAAGCGATGCCTGGTTTCAGGTGTTTCAGTGGAAACACTAAAGCTGGAAATACCATTCCTAAACCACTACACACACTGTGAAACATCTGAGGTTTTTATCTTAATGAGAATTATGAGAAATTCTATGCAAGTTAAAAGTGGGGATTATTGTTTTGTTTGGGTTTCTTTTTTGTTTCTTTATTATTTTTTCTTATTTAACCTTGGCTAAGTAAAAAGAAATATATAAAAAAGTATTTGACTTATTGTAGTCAAAGCAATAGTGCTAGTTTTAGTAAATTTTTGTGCTAAAGTCCAGATGAATGCATATGTATAAATGCTATAGTATTGATTTTTATTCTGTGCTTAGCAGAAGCTGTGTTCGAGTGTGTTTGTTATAGTTATCATTACCTTTCTGCAGGACACTAAAATCCAAACCAGGTTTTGCTCATACTTATTTGCTTTACACTTCAAAGTAGCATTGATTACTGCCCACCTATCAATTTCATGAAGTATATTTCTTTTTCAGTGGTTTTATGTAGCCCTCCATATGCTTGTGATCCTTTCTGAAGTCTTATTATTGGCAGTCTTAATTCCCTGTGTGACAGCTGATAATGAGCGGTAGAAAAATAATTAACCGGTATCTTGTTCCAAGTCTTTTTCACCTAGTAAGATTCAATTTGCCAAAATATTTATATGTTGCAGTCCACTTACTCAGGATGAAGCACCAAAGGATTATGCGATGGCAGTAGGATTTTGGATCCTCTGCCTTGTAGTTGCAATGCCTACAAAATTTGTGGTGCTCTACACCTTTCATGTATTTGTATTACATTTGCAAAACACTCTATCTGTGTGTGTATGATTTTTTCCTAAGATGACTTGCCCTCTTGTTTTGATTCTTTTTCTGCTTTGACAGGTCTGTTTCTTTGGGCCTCATTACAGTGTGTGTTAGCTTAAATTATGTTGGCTGCCTGAACTCCCTGCCGATAGAGTAATCGGACACAGATTCCTATGTTAGACTGCAAAATGGCTTCATGTTCCTGCTGAGCAATCACTTCTTGCTGATTTTATATTTCCACACAATCTTTTTGTGTGTGGAGCTCTATGGCAGTATATACCACCTTCCCCCTTACACTTTTATGAGATAGTTATTGCCCCTGAATTAATTCTCCATTGCACTCCTACGTACACCACATTTAGTACAGAAGGAGACAGATTCCCAGCTTGTACAAACTGGTGCAGCTCAAAGTCCAGGAGCCCTGATTCAGTTGACAGCAGTCTCAGATCTAAGTAATCTCCTGCCACAGCATTCCTCAAAGGCTTTGCATTTTTCCTTAGAGCATCAACACACAAGGAATTGGAACCAGGTCAGCTGAGTTAGCAACACTCACTGGCAGCAAGGTAACAGATGTGACACTCAAGTGCTGGCCATCACATACAAAAGAGTAGCTTGATGAAGCTACTTCCAATGCAGTGAAGGATAAAACAGTACACTGGATGTGCTTTGGCTACCTTACACATGTAGCTTGAAACAGCCATCCACAATAAAAAAATACTAGGATTAGATACCATTATTAGGGAATTATAGATATTATTAGGGAAAGGAATAGGCAATGTATATTCGCTGAATAAATGAACCTTTAATATTTCCATTCCTAAATATGAAGCAGAGGATTCATATCATTAGGTCAGATATAATCATATGAACATTTTTATTTAATTTTCATACATAATTTTATAACATTAGAAAATAAGAAGGAGTTCACTCTTTTCAGAATACTATTCCTAATTAAGTCTAAAGAAACAGAGAAAGTAGGTGCATGGCATTTTTTAAAAACTGGAATCTTTATAGGAATTCAGACATGTCAGAGATTTTCAGACAAGTAGAAGGCAAATTTAACAATTTCCACTTGCATTTTCAGTTCTAAGCTAAACTTCATACCTTACAAACTTTAAGCTCTGCCAGTACTTAGTTTTGGCCATTTAAATGAAAGAAAGAGAGGATGAGATTCTTTCCCTCTATAGTCCCCATTATGAACAGTATCAGAGCTGTATCCTTAGGCAGAGAGGAGCACTTAAACATTAGAGGGTCAGTTTTACAGCCAGGAATTAGAAAAAAAAACAAAGAAAAAACCTGCAAAACCCCCACAACTTCTCCCTTCTGTTTCTATGTAAACTTAAATTCTGACACTCCTCAGTATATTTCATGTCTACAGTGGGAATAACAATATACATTAAATTTCTTAAAGTGCTTTGAGTCTCAAAAGGTAGAAGTCTAAAAAGAAGTATGGTTATTATATGAGTTTTGCTCCAGTGATTAACAGTTTAACATAAAAGTCAAGGGATTTGTATAAATAAATAAAACAGATTCTATTTATGATTACATCCATTTTACAGAACACTTGTATGATTAATAGTTGTTTACTTTTGAATTCACTTTGAAAGTCATGTATGCCTTAATTTTAAATAATTTCATAATATTTTGAAAGAAAATAGGTTTCAAACTTTGGCCAGTTTCCTAAAAGGAATGCTTGGTGAGCTTTCTACAATAATGTTGTCTTTTAAAGCATAAAATTATATGTCCACTTTACAAGTCTTTAAATTGCAGAAATAGCAATCCTCATGTCAGTTTTAAGAGCACCTTTGAAACTCCAGTCTGACTGTGGGTTTTTTTCCTTCTGAAACTTGCTGGTTTCTTGTCAAAGTAGCCACCATATGCAATCACGCTGCAGCTGCAAAATTCCCCATTGCAGAAAGAATCGAGTTAGACAACTGGAGAAAAACCTGTAAAATTTTATTTTAGAAAGAATTTAGCCTTCCTTAGATTTACTGTTGATGTCAATGAGAAGAACATAGGACTTTTTTTAAGGATAAAAAAAATCCTGCCTACAAGCTCTAGGTTGAATCAGAACATTGTGATAGGCATTATATGTCTTTTTGGATGCCTCTGAGAGTAAGTTTATGGTTGGATATAGGGTCGGGAGACTTAAGAAAGAGCTGTATATTAACATGTACTTGGAAGTAATTTACTAGGAACAAATACAAATGTGAACACCAGTAATCATACAGCACATAGGAACGAAGACAGAAGAAATTTGGATTTCAGATTAAATTATTATAGGTGGTGAGGACCCACAATACTATTCCTGATTTCTGATTTCCTGGCCTTTTGCAGCATGTGAATTTGGACCTACCTTTAACTTCAGGTTGTATCTGGTAAGGACCTGACTTATTTTGAAGCTTTCAACTTCTATGTGTTTTCTACCTCAGGATTTTCAGAAAAGCTATATTTATCTGTATCTTGCTTCAAGCAGTCTTTTTAGAAAGTCAGAGAAGGATTTTAGCCAAAACAGGTCTCAGATGCCACTTTAAGCTGCATCTCAATGGTAACAGGCTATTTTTTTTCTTAACTGTCTTTTTCTCCCTCGAGCTTTCAGTTATATGGCATGTATCTCTGAAGTCCATTCACATGCAACTCAGACTAAGTCTCCCACTGACTTTCCAGCAAGACAGCTGAATCAAGGGTAATGTACAACTCCCAATTCAACATTTATCTAAAATTAAATGAACGAAGAAGAAAATCCTCTTATTGCTGAGCCTAGGAGTTGTAGGGCTAAGCCTGGCTGAGAAGAAGGGGGAGGAAGATAAGAAAGGTAGGGAGAGACTGGCAAGAAAGCACACAGAAGGCCTGGAGAAGAATGATAAAGGGAATTTTACTGAGCATGACAATTTTTTTTTCTTTTTAAATCTTACATTCTGATTGATCACTAGTTGCTCTATACAAAGCCTTCATTGATATATTGGTGATGTGGGTCATTCAACACAAAAGAGCCTAACCCAGGCAGTTATGCTGGGTTAGTGCTTAGTAATGAAAACTAATCAATTGGGATAGGAGATTTCCCACCTCAATTTTATACTACAGTGCCTCTGTGTACTTTTTTGCATCTGTATAGGCAAAAGCAAAGGTGTTATCAGCTGCATAAGTTATGCTATCTGTGATGCTCAAATCTCTAATTATATTTTTTTATTGCTTTTCAAGATATGTAAAGCGACCAGGCAGAGTAGTACTAAAGTTCCTGTCTGAAATTGGTCAAATTCCTACTTCACTGCACTTCAATGTGTCTCAGCTTTTTTACCCATGTCACAGAGAGACAGTCGGAGACAAACAACATAATCCTTACAGAAATACAGCAATGCTACATCACTTAAGGTCTGTTGAACAGTGCATATCCTCAGAAAAATGTTTTCAGTATTGTTATCACAGCCAGGCCTGTGAGAAGTCAGTGAGGAGAATCACATCTCCATGGAGGAACAACAGGGGTCTTCCAGAGGTTGAAAGCCCCTAATCCAAGCAAATCCTGATTAGGTGAGGTAGATCAGGGCTGTATCTATTTGAGTTTTCAAGAATGGAAGTTCCACAATCTCTCCGGGCAAACTGCCCCTGTATTTCACCATTCTTATGACAGAAAATTTTTCTTTAATACAACCATTTCTTTTGGTGTGGAAGAGTACTGGCTGCTAATTTTGAGACATCTGGTTTTGGGGAAATGGCTGATAATTACCATAAAATCTGCTTTTTCTTGATTTTCTCTAGCTTTATCCAGCATTTGGAAAGACTCAGGGTTGTCTGCTGAGAGCTAGGTAACAACTCCAGGCTGAACTTCCTGAAGAATGAAGGAGAAGTCTGTGTTGACTGTGTAGCCTGTGTTCTCAAAGCAGTGTGCATTTTATCATATAGGAAACACTGCTGCATCAAAAAAATTACATGTACTTGTTCGTTTGACCCCGGTTTCTTCTCTGGTAAGAAACTGGCTGCAACTTGGATTTCTCTTCATAAGCAGCAGCTCTAAGTAGCTCTACTTTCCATCTGAGCCAACCAAGGTGTTTTCATTCATTCCTTCAGAAGTTATGTACTAGACAAGTTCAAAATGATGAGAGATGCAAAATTACGTTTTCTCTCCCCAGGGTGGTTTAGTTCTTCCAACTATCATCTTATGAGAATAACTCTGCTGCATAGATTTGCATTTAGGAGTCCTGGGCAAAAAAAGTAACTGAGAAAGGGCTGTCCTGCCCCTGTGAGCCCTCCTTTGTTGTAACTGGTAGCTTTGGTCACAAAGGAAAATTTGGAGCTGAATGATAATATACAAAGGAGAATGTGCCATTATTATTAATATTTTTTTCTCTAATTTGACTGGTTAACATTGGGCTGGATTTAACAGAAATAAAATAAGCTTTCTATCTACTTTTTTATAATGAGGACCAAAAGTCTCATTATAATGTTGCACTGGGATATGAGCTTCTGTAGGGAGTGATGGATTACATGGTTACTACCTCCTGAATGTCCCTGCAGGGCAGCAATTCTGTGGTATTTCCAAGATAGTACAGAAATTCAGTCAGAAGCCTCTGGTTTTGAAAATGAACTCTATAATATATATGCTCTCTAGCTCTGGAAGTAAACATAGACATATCTCCTATTGTCTAGGGGCTCTGTCTTGCAACTACAACTTGCATAATCAATCCTAAAAATGTACATAGTAAATTAGCAGTCAATAAGTTTATCTAAGCAGCTGGATAATTAGCTGGAAAAGGATGTGCGTGGTGTAAGAATATAAAAAGAGAGAAGTCAAGTCGGGGCATGATTCAAACTTTATTCTTTCTCTCGTATTTTGTTTTCTTTTCCAAGACTTTTCCTATTTAAGTTTCTCTGTATGGTCAAAGCACAGACATCCTTCCTAAGACTCTCTTCCATCATCAAATCACAGAGCATACTTTGGGTTGGAAGGCACCTTCAAAGATCATTCCTGCCATGAACAGGGACACCTTTCACAAGATTATGTTGCTCAAAGCACTGACCAACATGACGTTGAGTCCTTCCAGGATAAGGCACCCACAGTTTCTCTGGATAACCTGTTCCAATGTCTCACGATCACGTAACTGTAAAATATTCCTTGTGTCCAATCTAAAGCTCCCCTCTTTCAGTTTAAAACTATTGCTCCTTGTCCTGTAACTTACAAGCCTTAATAAAAACCTCTCTCCATCAAAAGAGAGCCCCTTTTAAGTATCAAGAGGCTGCAATAATATTTGTATATAGCTCTCCAAAAACCGGAGCTTGTCTAACATTTGATTCTTCAGGTGGTACAATGTTTTGAGAGTCTATTTTGATTGCTATCAGTCATGGGCCATGCTGGAGGGGGTGTTTCCATTTCTTGTTAATCAGGTGTCAGAAGAGAGCATATTTCTTTATCCTACATATCCTGTTTATTTTCTTTCTAGATGAAGTTATTTGAAATATATGCTCATCAATTACTCTTTTATGAATGAGGATTTAGCTGTTCAGCATATTTAGCATCCTTAGAAGTGGGCAATTGATCCTGAGAAACAAGCTGTTTTTGCAAATATTTCCTAAGATCATTTTGGAAGCTCTCTATCTTGTCAGTTATCAAAAGTTTTGGCCTTAAGGTGTCTCTCCCACATTTTTCTGTTAGTCTTTCTATCCATTCAACATTAGTAATGCTAAAGCTATTACAAAATGGTGTGTTTGGCATCCAGTATGGAAAAAATAATGTTGTTTATGGAGAAGTCATTTCATTCAGGAGAACTAACCATGTATCTTTCTTTTATAGAGTTTATTAAAGGCTTTTGTCTATTTTAACTACCACCTGAACTTTGTCATTCAACTTACATGGTATAGCAGTGCAGGATTCAAAGTTATTTCATAGTGTCCTGTGAATTATGTGGGAAAGATAAAGAAGAGTTTGCTTGAAACTACTGCTGTAATAGTATGTCTGATTAAATGGTTAATCTATGATAGTGTTTGTGGTAGTGTGTGATAGTTTGTTTCCTTTCTGGTAGCCTAAGGAATATGTGGCTGGTTTTGTAGCTCATAGCAAAAAGGTTCATCTGTCCCCAGGCCTCTGGAGAAAACCCTGGATTTTCATTCTGTCACTTGGCCTGCATTTTCACACTTCCACCATAACCAGCCTGCAAAGAGCCTTGACTACAATGTACAATGTAAGGTGTGTGTACTGTCTAGAAGTCCAAAAATAGCTCAATATAGTCTTGGCAGAACTCCCTGTTTACAATAAGGCTTTATTCTGGTTGATCGCTCTTATGTATTAAACCTGTTGGATGCTTACTTCTTTCCAGCTTGCTGGGAAACAGTTGGGTGTTTTTCATTCTGAAATGGTCTTTCTGACTGTACAAACAATACAAAGGCCAGAAGGAACCCTCACTGGTTTTTGTCCTTTCTCTTTCGCTCTTGGAGTCTTTCTATCCCTCCCTACAAACCAGCAAGTTATGAGCTTAGTTTAAGATTTCTTTGTATTTCAGTTACACACAATTCTTTATATATTTGCTCAGTTCTTATACTTGAATACTGCAAAATTACTTTGGAGAAGAAGCCAGCATGTGGATACTAATCCTTTTTATATGTATTTAAAGGGATCACTTTCTACTCAGTTTCCTGTCCATTAACATGTTCATCCTATTTTCTATGCAGAACAACTGTGATAAAGTTGTTCTTTTGCACTTTTTATGTATCCGTTTCACTGCCCAGAATGTCTCTGATGCACGAGTACTGGTTTGTTGGTAACTGTTAGGTGAAATAATTAATCATTGAGTGAATATGCCAAGTATACAATTTTATGGAACCTCTCTTTATTTTTATTTTTAGTTTCATGTATCTATTGCTTACAGAAAAATTGTGCCTTCTTCTATTATCCCATGTCAGGGTTTGTACAGTGGACATTATCATGGCTGACAAGTGCTTTTGGGCCACTAAATCTACCTGTTGGCATACAAACATAGTGCAGTAGCTGCCTGCTGTAGCAATCATTGCTGCCTGCCTTTGGTGTTTTAACTGCACTGCTTCTGCTTCAGTTAAGTCAGAAAATACTTTTTCTGTTGCAGAAATTTGGCAGTGAGAATTTTCTAAACTGTTTAGGTTTATGCAAATAAGCTGTTTCAAAGGGCTGTCAGGCAGATTTTCCACCTAATGGTGTCTCTAGCTTTTGCAATAATATAAAGTTTGTCTTGGTTTTGTTCTCTTCAGTGAATATTATTGTTCTCTTTTTTTTTCAGTTATAACAGTTGAGTTATTTTGTACATCTCCAGGTGCCATGCTCTGAAAGTCATCACGGTCTTAACATTTCTTTTCTTAACTCTGCTGTGGAGACCCTACCATGATTGCTCTGAACAAGTTTGCTTACTTTTGATTGTGTGTTTGTTATATGAATCTTCATTCAGATCCCTTCCTACTGCAGGTATAACCAATATGAGCTGATATCTCTGACTTTGTAGATGTCTTTGGACCTTTGTTATTCTTACTGCTATTTATTTTCATCCTGTTCATACTATGACCATACTATTATAAAATGGCAATTTTGCTTTGCAAGATTACAATCCCATTTCCCTCTCTTGCACATTCTGAAGAAGTCTTTAACCTTGTCTACGCTAGAGAGGTTCTGCTGTGCTGTCAGCAAACCCTCTTAAGTGTAGACATGGAGCATGCTGACACAAGCTCTTTGGCTTGCTTAATAACACCAGGTCCCTGAATAATGGCAAAAAACATCTTCTGTTAGCATTGCTGCATCCACACCAAGGTTTTGCTGGCACAGTGAAATCATCTGACGGGGATGATTGTTCTCACACCTTGGACTGACACAGGCAGGCCCAACTTAATAATGTGGGCATAGCCTTCACTGTTGTCCAGTGGTCTCTGTGTTTTGCTTTTCTGTGTTTGCATCTGATGACAGATTGAATATTAGTTTCCTGTTTTGCACTGCATCACTGTCTTACACAGACTCAAAAATTTACTGATTTCTTAACTCCAAAAAATTTCAAAATGCAGGGAAAGCTTTTTGAACGGATTAATGATGCCAGCTGTAATCTCCAGTTCTCACAAACCTGTTTTCTAAAACAAATGTGCAATATTTTTGGCAATTCTCATTTTCAAATTTATTCATAGCTTCAAAACAGTGTAAACCTTTATAAAAATGTACCTGATTATGAAATATTATCATTAAACATGTCCTAGAAATATATGTTTATAGCCTCTTAGTTTTTTTTAAGTGTGAGAAATTAAAAAAAAAAGAAAATATGCCTTCCTTAATAAAGGGAGTTTTGACCACAAGTGTTTTTCTAATTCCTTTCTCAAACTCCTGTCTAGTTATGTGTAAAATCTGACCTGTGGGATATTCTCTGAATGAATACGTTTGTTTTCAACACGGGTTCACAGAAGGTCTTTGATCCCAAGTCCATGTTTTTTCCATGCAGATCCTCTGTGTCTCTTCAGCCACAACCCTTCTTTGTATTTGTAAATTTAATTTTGCATGCATTTTGATGAAATTTTATTTTCACATTTGTATTAGCAAATTGTCTTAGCTGTGATCTTGCTTTAGAGGTGAGATTGTTCAGTAAATTTGCTCAAAGAATTACTGTGGATCACCCTCCTTTGACCTCCCCTCTAATTCATAAAATGGCTTTATTGGAAAATATTTAATCTTATTCAGGTTTGCTAATTCCAGGAATTTAACATCTCTCTGAGTTTAGCAGTTCATGGTTGCATTGTTTCTTCAAATTCTCAGTTACTGTTGTGAAGACACAATTCTTAGATGACACTTTTCTGACAGTTCCAAATAGTCTTGTGTCATGCAGAAGATTTGACAGAGAGCATTCAATATACTGTTTATGTATTCAGATGCTATTTGAGTGTCTGTGTCAGCCTCTGTGTCACCAGTTTTGCTGTGCTTTAAAGACAGATTGTTGCAATTTTGTAGTCTCCCTGTTGTCAACTATAGGTTCCCCAGTTGTTGAATACTTCTGTCATGGAATCTCGCTGGGGACAGAAAGCTAGGAAGTTGCCATGATCTTTATCAAAGTTACTTCAAGGCTTTTCTGCAGAGCAGGCAAGAAAGGAGGGCCAAGGGCAGGCTGCTCCTGCCACAGGTAGGGGTGAGTGAAGGAGAAAGGATGCAACTGGGATGGAGAGTTGTGGGGAAGGCCCTGCAAAGCCAGACTTTTACCTTTTTCTACTGGTGGGAGGGAAAACATGGATCTGAAACCTGCTGGTTTTGCTGGGAGGGACCCCTCCCTGCTTAGGTCGCCCACAGCAGTAGCCAAAAAATCTGTTTGTCCAGACTTTAGTAGTACGAGTATAAAACAGGCACAGTAGTATGCTAGGGGTGACCTATTTTCTGTATGTAGAGAAATGACCCAATCACAACCTTTGTTCTGTTTTTCCATCATTCATCACTGGTGGTGTTCACTTACAAGAGTAAACCCGCAACAGAAAGAAACAGGACAGACATGAACCTCTGTGTCTGTGAGGGTGCTCTGTCATCAAAAGAATGATGCATCTTGTGAAGCAGAAATCCCAGACAGGGATTACAGGACACAGCACCCCTTACAATAAGGTTTACATTGTTTGAGCTGTCCACTCGTACAGTGAGCATCAACAAGCTGTGTCATGATGTAAGAAATGAGACCGCATTTATTTGGGGGCCTGTGGAGTTGGTAGGAATTTGAAATTTTGAGCCAAGTGAAGCAGATTTGCTGTCAGTCTTAACTGAAAAATTCCTTCCTTCTAAATGTTTGGGAATCTGTAAAACAAGGCAGTATTTCCATCTTTCTCAATAACTGAAAGCATCTCTATCCTCAGAACAGCCCTGAAAATTAAAAGTATTTTCCTTTAGAACAGGATGTGGAGACAGAAAGAATACAGGTTTCCAAAAGGTCTAAAGCTCTTGGCAGCCAAAGATTCATGAAAGGTTAGCAAGATATACCCAAAGTGAGGGCATGCATCCTGTTAGAAGCAGAAGTTACGTCTTACCTCCTGAGACTTGAGATTACAGTACAGAATGCCCAGTTGTGCCCCTTTAGCACTTCAGCCTTTTTAATATTTGTTTCAGCTGGTGTATCTGGAGAATCCTCCCTTCATAAAAATTGAGCAGTTGGACAAGATCCTAAAGTACAGAATGAGTGAATGGCTATTCTATATGGAAGACAACAGTGTGACTTTGCAAGCATATTTGCCCATACAGTATTAGCTGTAATACTATAGATTGTGTTTTGAGTTCTGAACATTTTGTACTTCTGCAACAGGACGCCTCTGGCAGTCCCTCAAGATAGGACTCCAATTTAAATGATTTAGTCTAGCTAGTGAGCCATTTTAGGTATCCACCTAGAGGCAAGAGTTTACCTGCTCCACAACCAAGCATTACTGTAGAGTATGTAGAGGTGATAAAGACCTGCATCATCAAGAGTGGGATTCTCTTATTTTGTACAGTGCTACTACGTATAGAAATATATAGTAGATAATCGTTAATAGAAAATAACAATTTCAAGAATATGTCTTGATCTAACATTCAGACTAGATCCCTACCTGTCTTTGAATTGGTAGGTTTTAAAATACCTGCAGTAGTCTTGCTAAATCGTTAGATATGGACAACCCAAAGCCTGGAAAAGGTTAAGTCATATTTTCAATGTTCTGTTCTGTTTGGGGAGGTAGCTTGCAAGAAAGTCAGCAATTTACAGCCAGAACTGAGTTCTGTTTCAAAATATTTGAATAAAAGACTGTATAAAAATAAAACTTTGGAAAACAATTATAATAAAAAAATGGACTCTAAACTATCAGGAAAAATGATAAAACCTGTAAATAGAACTACTAATTTTTATTTTTTTATTAATCTGGAAGGCTATAAGCAAGTCAAAGACTAGAAAATGAAAAAAAAAATTTAAAAATTATTTGGGTAATTTTTAAAATTCAGATTCTGCTTCCCCATATCTTTTTTTCTGAGTGACAGAGCCTGTATGCTCAAACCCTGTCGCTCTAATGAGTTTCAAGACTTTCAAATGGCACTATTTAAAACTGAAATCAACATATGGGGGAGGCAGGTGGTCATTTTCCTCAATAATGGGATATGATATGAGTTCATTTAGAGTACTAAATTGAATAGCAATAGGTTCCAAAATACAGAAACAAAACAAGTGCAACACTTTCCATGTTTTAAATTACGTTATTAGGGCTGTTTCATGGGTGGATCTGTCAGTGGAGAGATATTAACTGTTTCAAGAGAAATAAAGCTGCAAAATCAGTGCATTTACTGCTACATTTTTGAAAAGACCCCACGACAATAAAAATATGGGCCTCAAAAATACATTATAAATTAACAAGAAATAGGAAATAAATTAATGATAACTTTCAGATACCATTCTGTACCTCATGGTTCATTATTTTATCTGGAAATGAACAGCATCAACTAAAGAAATTTGTCACATTTATCAGAAGAGTTAAGGTAGCTTTGCTGAAATGCTTAGAAAGAAATAGGAAGCACAAAGAGCTCCTTAAAGTCCTGCATGATTTATAGTCTTCTAAATTTTTCCATGTACCACATTACATAGTTTGCAGTCAACACTGTAAGAAAAATCACATGGTTCTAAAATCCATTACAACTTTTCATCAAGTCATTCATAATTGTCTATCTCCAAGACCCTAGGAGCTACCATTTCCATTAGAAGGCTATTTTGCCCTCTCACAGGATGCCCTGGCCAAAAATTTCTTTCTTTCAGAGGACTCAAACTGAGAGGGGGAGCTATTTCACCCAGAAGCACCCTATTCATCCTCTATTCATTTACAACATGCTACTGGACTCATTTAAGGACGTATCTCTTCCATAAACTTGTACTTAAGTTTGCTGTAGCAAAGTATGTGTGTGTTCGTATTATGTACATAATATTATAAGAAAACAAACAGACTATACATGGTCTTAACTCCTTGCATTGCCCCCCACCAAGGCTCACAAGAAGACTGGGCCTCCCCTTAAGAGGATCCTGTGCCACATGTAGGGGGCAATAGACCAGGAACCTCTAATGGAAATAAGAGCTATGAGAAATTTAAGCTCAATTTATTTTCTTTGGTTTTGGATGTTTATCATGTCATACTACTACATAGCTTTTCTTTCTTCCTTCTCTGTCTTCTCAGCTTAGCTTATCACTAGTGGTGTCTCAGCTGCAGCTGCATTCCACTCCTACTGAGGATGAGTGAGAGAGAATTGTAAGCTGCTGAATAGAAGCCACTGCCACTTAGTGCAAAATCCAGCTATGTTGCCAGCAGAACAGTCCAAAGCAAGCAGCTGCTCCCTTGTCCCTTATCATCTCTGTTCTGCGTCAGCTCTCAAAAAATGTGCTAACTTTGGCACAAGCCCCTGGAAAGGCTGCTGCTGTTATGAAGAACTGGAAAGTACAGATTTTGATCCCTCCCCTCACAGCATCATGCATTTTTGTTACTTTTTGGTTTTTTCCTGGGTGATTGTTAAGATCCAGTTAGTGAGAGATGCATCTCCCCGAATTAAGGAGCAAATGAGACCATATGTCGAAGTCAAAAATATGGATTTTATTTAACAATACATGTGCAGTAGAGAGAGGGGGCAAGAAATAGAAAAAAAGGGAAGGAGACAGAGAGAGGTCAAGTGGAAGACAGTCACCAGCTGTGGATCCAGCCTTGTCCTGTTGGTCCTTCTTCACCCTGGGCTTCTTGGTGGTGGGGTCCCGTAGTCATTCTTCTGAGGGTACCACCTTTATACAGTCCAAGTTCTGGGTATCTGTGGGGTGGTCACAGATGTTCCCATAACCTGGGGTGGCACGTATATGAGCAGTTGCTTCCTTTCCCACAGTTTGCCACAGCAGGAATTTTTGTCTGGATGTGTTAACCAGGATGTGCTAAGCAGATCTCGCCTCCACCAGGCCTGGAATTAGCATCTTCTTGTTGCAAATTCCTCCCTTCCATGCTTCCCTCAAGCTCTTACTGTGATGCCTTATCTTAAAGCAAGTTCTTTCTGTGGCCTTGACAGTTTGAGAAAGGCAACTGTGCTCTTTAAGTCCTTACAGCGATGACTGTTTGGCTGAGGGTCTCTGCTTTCTTCCTCAATTTTTGCTTATGTTGAAGCCAAATGTCCTCAGAGACAAAGAAACAAAAGGGATCGTGATAGAATTTTCACAAGGAAAGCCTTTGCAAAATTGCCTACATCTAACAGGAAGAGGAGAACTTCAGTCTGTTTGAAATATTGTTATTAAGCATGTTGAGTCGTTCCCCCATATTTCCAAGTGTTCAGAGCCTACAAGAGAACTGCATGACAGGAGAAAGAAATTTAGCAGCTAGAAATGAGCAGATTGCTGAATATTATTGATGTAAGTTTTCTGGAAAAATGAAAGCACCTTCCCTCTGCAAATGAATAGAACCATGAACCCCATGTATTTTGATTAAATAGAGCTACCCTAACCATTATGCCTACTTCTATCAACATTCATTAACTCATGTTGTGCTTTACTAGCATTCTGTGAAGCATGACAGACTTTTCATACATCACTTGTCAGATTTCCTAAAAGGTAAATGTACTCTTCTGTGTCAGTAATAATACCTTGAGTTCTGGAAAAGCAGAGTGATATTTTTGTTACTGTTGTTACTGTTGTTGATATTAACCATTGGCACACTCTTTCAGTCTGGCAATGAGGGAGAGAAATTTGTATTTAAAGATATCAAGATCTTCTCAGAAGTACACAGAATTAGGGTATGTGCAATTCCCATGGCTTTAAAAATGTTTAGTGTGGGGTTTGCTGTTTTTCTGTCATACTACAAATTTTTAATGTACAAAGCCTTAATAGTAGAGCTAAATATCATGGCAGAAAATGACATGTTTTGTTAACGTTTTTACCTTTGCATTGTTTTTATTTTTGTGGGCTGTTCCCTCTTTCTTCCTTGGAGACCTACCACACAACCCGCTTTCATAACTGATGACAAAATGAAAAGAAGAAGAATGTGACCTCAAGAATCCATTTTTTTCAGAGAAAAATAGTAACAATTTCAAAGCTTTGAGTTTCAAAAGCTTAGCACCAGTCTTTCAAGCCCTGAAGTAGTCTAGTGTTATATGTAGGGTTTTGTTACGCAAAGAGTGCACAGTTTAAACAAGAATGGTTCTCCAGAAAGTTGAATTTCAATATGCTGTAGGGAATGTCATGTTTACACAACTGTGTTTCAATAGACTTTACAATGTATAATTGTCTGCTGTGTTCCAAGGAGCAAGACTTAGGGCATGATCCTGAGTGTTGCATTCCATACATTAAAAAACTACATAATTCAAGTGGAGCTAGGTACATCAACTGCATCTCAGACCAGGCATATACATTCAACCAGACAGATCAAACAGGACATTGATTCTGTGAAATGTGAGTAATTTAATCCAGTCCAGAAACAATTATATATATTAATAGACCATCACAAAGAGAGTTTTCAGCTTCTTTCAGGATCAATTTTTCAGAAGTCATAGAAAACATCACAGCAAGTGTTAAAAGAGTATTCAGATCCAGATTCTGCACTTGAAAATACATGAGTTAAAGAGTTTCATCATTTTATCTCATTCCTGTCCTCAAAAACAATGGCATTGCTTTCTGGATCATTTAATCATCTAGAGTTGGAGTAACAAGCTCCTCTCTTGCATGTTTTCTCTGGTTCAGATATAACAGGTATGGTAAGACCCAGGATTATGTTACCTCTGTTCTGTTCTTGGCTGATATTTCAGTCTTTTTGGGATTGTTGGCAACCATTCCTTTTAAATCTTAGCAAGGACAAATGCTTCCTGAACTGTACTAAGAATTGCTACAGGAGAAACAAAATGTTGGGTTATTTAATTTCATCTGCTTTTCTATGAAATGGAGGAAGTATTTGTTTACATTTGAGACCATAATATGACAAGGAGTTACTCAGAAAGAAAATATGACCAGCCAATTAAGAAATGGAGCAAAAAGACAAAGATTTTATCATATTTGAAAAAGCTTTAAAGCCATGCTACTTTTTGTAGGTGTGCACATCATTACCTGTAAACTTGTTATATAGTAGGACTGTCCAAGCACTTAGCAGTAAGTATGTACTTAAAAATCTGTAGAATCTATTGAGATTAAATTCACCTATTTTTACAAGTACTTATAGTCAGGTGCCATTTGTGCTCTTTTTATCCCAGTATGCATGAAGTACTCCCTTCCAAAGTTGCCATGTTACAAGTAAAAGTCACATTTAGGTGCAGTGGCTTTAAATGCTTGTTTGGGTTTTTTTAAATTTAATTTATATTAAATAAATACATAAAAAATGAGTTTACACCATCATGCATTTCCCGGCAAGCGTTCCAATAAAAGGAGAAAACTGATGGCTGCTGCCAAGTCACCGCTGGCCATCAGATATCATTTTCAAAAGCCATTGTGAAGCAAGAGGGGTGAGGACACCAAGTGGTTATACCCAATTATCTTACCATGACACATGTGAACTGAGCATTGTGTTTGCACAGTGCACTGAAACAACAAAGGTTTAAATTGATGTCTGGATGATAACACTGGTGGTATGAAAAGATTTTGCCTGCATCTGTCAGAAAAATCTGCTGGAGGGAGTTTTGCCAAAGAAGTTACATAGATTTAGAGAGAAGACAAAAAGACAACAACCTAAAAAGTGAAGATATTGCAATGATGACATGTGAGTTTAGTCACATGTCTCCCAAGTTCCTAGCAGTAGCTGGTGAGCAGGTCTGCACTCACACCACACACTGGCTTGCAGTGAGACATCAAAACTAAATGCAGTCCTGGTTTTCCATGTAGATTTTCAGTTTTGCATAGTCATGTAAAATATTACTAAGAATTTATGACAATATTTATGGTATTAGCATTACCATAACTGCTACATTTAATATATTTAAATTATATATTTGTACAGCATATTGTTCATTTTACCTCAGGAAATTGAAGACTTTCTTAAAAACATCAGAAATCATTTTGAAAATGAGCCTCTTCTTTGTGGATAGAAAGTAAATGCTTTAATTGCCATTGACACATATTTGTAGCTGTGATTCAAGGGCAAGAATGTAAAATTGGAAGCTGAAGTCCATTAAGTTTTCTTGGGGTGAGCAGGAGGAAGTTGGAAAGAAGACCCAATGGTGTGAATGCCCATATCAAGGGACATCAGAGAAATTGAGAACTGGCCTAGAAAGAGGAAGAAAAAAGTACCTTTTCTATTCTTTATTGTAAAAGTTTTGCGTATGTTGCATTTTGTTAGAATAAAAGGTGCCTCTTGCCTGAAATTTCTTGTTGTTCTAGGAAACAAGCATGCAATCAGCAAATTCCATTTTATGTGGTTGTTTTCAGCAGAAATATGTGTTTAATTCTAAGATTATATCAAACTATTTCTAAAATAATTGTTATGTTATCTGGAGAAAAAATAGCTCTCCCAGTGGTTTTTCATTTTGAGTGGTTAATTTTTTACAAGAGGCTTGCTTTACTTCAAAAGAGTAATACCTCCTTTGAATAGTGCATCTTGCATTATGTGACTACTGAACCTAATCATCCCAGGAACAAATCTATTCCAGATAAATAAATTAAATTTCAGGAAATAGAAAGTTTTGCTAATTACATTCATTTTGTAATTTAGTAAAGTACTAAGCATATATTTAAAAATTGATTTTAACTCCACATTGCTTCTATGAAGTTCATAAACTGTGTACCTGCTGACATAAAGGCACACAGGTGAAACCCATTACATTTGTGTATTACTACGGAAAATTACATTTTGATTGATGTATAAAAAGAGCTTCATCTCTTAAAATGAAATATTTACAGTGAGTCTACTAAATACCCTGCTAGTTTGCTTATAATGTCAACCTTTTAAAGATAATTAATAGGACATGAAACTGAGTTTATTGATTAAGTTTGAGACTTCCCAGAAAATAAAGGAAAATTATGTTTGTAAAGTTCCAATACCAACATTTCTCAATTCCAAACATAAGAAACAAAGGCCGAAAAATGCTAAATATTTTAATAGATATGCACAGACAATCAGGATTTAATTCTGCATTAAATTTATTCAATATTTTTCTGATTTTTTTATCTATTGTATTTCTGTTATTCCATGTTTGTGGGCATAAAATATCACCTTGTTGAGGCATAATCGAGGTTTTTTTATTTTTATTTTTCTGTGTAAAGAAAAGCAAGTTCACTTCTGATGTTTGGTGGGGGTTTTTTTAAAAAATTGTGATTTGGCTCTCTGTATGAATGATTTAATCTGTTCACAGATTTATAGTCAGTGTTCTGAGTTTCTTGGTTTTTTAATAGCTAGAATCTTTCTGTTCGGATCAAAAGTTTGTGATCACATTTACTTGGTCCCACACAAAAAATAATAAAAATAAAAGGAAACAAAAGAGGATGAAATGAGTGGCAGAACTATAAAACGGCCAATTTAATGAGTTTCTTCACAAGCATACTTAAACAGGGAAAACTGAGAAAACTGTGGACTTTCTATGGCAAGCAAAATTTCTCTAATAAAATTTCTTAATAATTTTTTTATTGTAGCCTGTCCCTCACCCTCTTTTCTTTTTTTTCAGTGTGAGTCCTTTAAACATTGTGTTGCCACTGCGTTTCTCTTCAGTACCTCCAGCTTCCTTATTGCTGAGATCAGCTGCTGGTACTCCCCTGATAATATCCTAAGATGCCATTGAGAGCTGCTCTGAAGAATAGCTGGTCTATTTTTAATTTACATTTTTTGTGTTTGCTCTGTTGCATTGCATCTCAAGAAGAGAGACCTGGAAAGGAAGTTGTCAGTTCAGGTCCAGGATTCAGGCAGGAATGTGCACGGTATTGCTCTATTTTATGATGCTATAGGGAAAATGGACTCACAAGTAGAAGGATAGATCAGAATATTTCATCCACCTGCCACACCCCATTATCCCCAAACTACACTGTTTCAACCAGAAACTTAGCTAAAGAAAATGGCCTCTCAGCGGTCCCTGATTTCTCTGGGATGGGACAGAAGTACTGCTTTGATATCATAAGGAAATCTCACTTCAGTAATTAATATTTTAGAACTACTTATATCTGAAATTTGTGATGAAAGAGCGAAACTTGGGAAAGCTGAATGGGAATTCAAGGCCAGAACTGTATCACAGGAACAAGTTTCACAAATAACACCCTTATTCTCTGCTTGTAAAAGCTGACAATGATGATTGCTTCAGCCTTGCAAAACATTGAACAAATACAGCCTTGAAGCCCTCATAATTTAGGCCAACTTTCTTTTCTGAAAGAGGTCAGTGACACAGATTTTAACTGTCTTTTGTAATGTCTTTTATTACCAACTGTTGACAGCTCCATTTTGAACAGAGCAGGCCAAGGCAATACCAAAGTAGTTCCAGAAAAATCTCACCTTACATGCTACTAATGCTTCAGGTTTCGTAGGTGATGGATTACCTTTTTAAACTCAGTCCCTTTTCTTTATTTTTGTGATACACTTCTAAGATGCAAAAGCATCTGTGATGGAAATCATCAGTCATAACCAATTTCCACAGATTAAAATTGTCATTCTCAGTCAGAGCAATTTTTTAATAGAATTTGAGATTTTAGTTGAAAACAGGAAAAAAAATTAATTTAACAGTGATACAATGAGTTTTTTTAATTCTGCTGAAAGTCCTTCTGTGTTACAAGATGGTTCAATTCTGATAATACACACGTTTTTATAGATGTATGTATTGTCATATATATTCACTTTTGAAATGTGTTTGCCCATTCCTGCTATTATTGTCATGTCCTAATAGAATCCTTCACATGGGGACAGGTATTTAGATCATCCTTTTACAACATTATTCTGAGAAATTCCTGGGGCCCATCTATTTACCCATCTGCTGTAACCTTCCTTGTTAGTGTTCATTGGATAAATGACGATTTCTAAGCCCAAACAGTTGTCTTGAACAGACATGCAGGGGAGAATCAACACTGTACAATGAAAGATTCTGTGAATAGGCAGACTATCATGGTGAATGCTATTACCAGCACTTTATCACAACTCTCTAATTATACCCCCACACAATGGGGTTATTTTTAAGACTTGGGTTTGGGATATTGTTTTAGTCCAACAGAACAGGCATAATCCCCAGCACCTAACAAATGCTTTAGGCTCAGATCACAGTGTTTCCACATGATAATAAGATCAATAAGATAATGAGGTTCTCTTGGTAGATTCTGAAATTACTATGTTTTTTAGCCCAGTAGAGCTCATTATGATCATCTCACTCAGCCTCCCGCATTTGGGTCACAACAACCCCAGGCAGTGCTACAGGCTGGGGACACAGTGGCTGGAAAGCTGCCCGGTGGAAAAGGACCTGCGGGTGCTGGTCAGCAGTGGCTAAACATGAGCCAGTGAGTGTCCAGGTGGCCAAGAAGGCCAATGGCATCCTGGTCTGTATCAAAACTAGTGTGGGCAGCAGACCAGGGAAGTGATTGTCCCTCAGTATTCAGCACTGGGGAGGCAATACATTGAATACCTCCAGTTCCAGGACCCTCAATTTAGGAAGGATGTTGAGATGCTGGAGCATGTCCAGAGAAGGGCAACAAGGCTGGTGAAGGGTCTGGAATGCAAGTCCTATGAGGAGTGGCTGAGAAAGCTGGAGATTTTAGTCTGGAGAAAAGGAGGCTCAAGGGAGACCTCATTGTTTTCTACAACTACCTGAAAGAAGGTTGTAGCCAAGTGGGGGCTGGTCTCTTCTTCCAGTCAGCTAGAGACTGGATGAGAGGACACAACCTCAAGCTGTGCCAGGGGAGCTTCAGGTTGGACATCAGGAAGAATTTCTTCATGGAAAGATTGTCAAGCATGGAACAAACTGCTCAAGGAGGAGGTCAAGTCACCACCCCTGGAGATGTTCAAGAAAGGACTGGATGTGGCACTCTAGTGCTATGGTCTAGTTGACAGGGTGGTGATCAGTCAAAGAACGGACTCGATGATTTTAGAGGTCTTTTCCAGCCTAAACGATTCTGTGATAACCTAGGCTGTTTACTTCGTTCCAAGATTTCTGTCTGAATTCCAGCTACCTGTGGCTGAGCTGGGACCTAACTTGTAAAGGAAAGTGTAATTTGGTGTAAAGATTTTCTGCCTAATTGAATGCTCTACTTCCCCCAGTGATGCGCTCCTTCTGTTATAACTGTCATCAATAAAAGTATGCACAGAGTAAGTTGAAATGCTTTTGTATAATGGTAAAGTTTTCCTTGAAGCATCTTGGAGGAGTGTTAAGCACTTTTAAGTTTTTTGAGACTTTTGAGACAATGTTTTTTGCTCAGGCAATTGAAAAATATCTGCAAGGCAAGAGCAGTTCAAAGTTGCCAATATGAGGAGAGACAGGTGCCTTTTAAATTATTCATAGATCTCTGCTGGCTACCCATCTTTTTGCAGATGCGATTTTTGGTGTTGTTTTGTCGGCTTTTTTCCCTTTCTCTCTTTCTTTATCCCTGATGTATTTAATGCATTTATTGCACTCTTAGCTCCATGAATAGCTATGGGAAAGGCAAAGCTTTAGCCAGTAAGAGAACAGGAAGTCTGTTCTGGTTTAACAGATTCTCTCTCTGTTTGTCACTGGCAGCTATCTTAAATTGTCAAGGCGCTTCACAGGAAAGACTTTTTTTTTCATGACTTCTATGACACTGATGACTATGGCTCTTTGTGACAACAACCCAGACAACAATCAGAGGTGGAAGATCAGTTGCCCAAACGTGCAAAATGGTATATTATATATATTTTAGATCAGTCTGGTAAAAAAAAATTTTTATTTTTGAGGATAGAGGGCAAAAAGAGTGACTAGTTTGTTAATTCTTAAATTTATCTCTATTAATTTTAACCATGTGGCTGTAGAAACTACCTCACTTATTCTTATCCTCAATATTTGTTTCTCCTCTGTTCTTATAGGATTGATTTATTTATAAGCCTTTCTTTAAAAATAAAATAGATTCCACATTATAGCTATATATTTTACATCCTTGTCTTACTTGAGGTAAAAATACCTTCCAAAATTCTTTCTCCTTTTTCACCTCACTCTCTGTTTATTCTTCACCTCTTTATCTGTTAAACCTCCATGCATCCAGTCAAAGAGAATTAACCTGCTATGTAATGGCACACGATTCTAAGGTCTGATGTCAAGTTTGAAAATAAAGTGCAAAGTCAATGCATATTCAAAAATAGAAGACCTTGAAAAATAAAATCTCAGTCAAGAAAGATACCATCCCAAGGTAGGACTAAGTACAAATGCTGTGCAGGAATGTGCATGAGAGAATATGTACATGTGAGAAAGTTGATCTATTGCAGCTTGCATTTGGCAATGATCAATAAAATAATCCTAGCTGTTGTTAGCAGGCTTCCCAGTTCTGACTTTCAGATGTAAGGATTTGAGATGGCTCATATTTGGATAGACCTCAAAAAGTCTTGAAAGCTGGAAACCAGTTCCGCCAGGTGCTGAATTCCTCCATGTTAGGGTTACAGTCAAATAGGTTCAGAAAAGTTACCTCGCACCTCTGGAAAACTGGAAATGAATTCTCAAGAATCTTTCCATTGAAATACTACTTGGCCTAAAATTGTAGTTTCTCGAGCTGTTCTTTTCTGTCACATGGTCCTTTCATATTAGCTGGAATCACAGAGAACAGAGGTGTTCACACATAAACATTTCATCATTCTATTAATCAAACTTCTGTTTCCTCTCGAGTTCCTGTCAGACTGCAGTAGGTAGATACTGAGATCGTGTTTTGTTCAGTCATTTGGGGTTTTTTTAAAGGAATACAAAATAAAGGTCAGATTTGAGGTCAGATGTGCCTTTATGTTTTGGGGTTTTTCTTTGCATGGAGACCAAGTGTTGTTATACCTTGGATTGGTGTAGAGGCCAATCAATACTCCCTATTCCATCAGAAGAATCTTTTTATATTATGATCCTGGACCTGAGGTCTGCAATACTGTATTTTACTGAGGAGTAAGAACAGAGACTAAAGCATCAGCATATGCACCAAAAATTTCAAAATAAACCTCTTATCTCCTCAGCACCTTCACATTATTATACTCTGTAAGTCTTCAGAATATATATCCTTCAATACAGTGGCTTACCCTGTCAGTATTCAATAAATTGGTTTTGCTGTCAAGATCTGGATTAGTGCTGTGGTAGATATCCCAGGTTTTAACTTTTCTATTAGTATTTCAACTTATAAGAAAATAGAAATTATTAGAGACTGTGAACAAATCTCCACTGACCTGAGACTCTGCTTGTCCCCAGAACACTTTATCTAAAAATGTAGTTTCTCCATAGCATTGCAAGTGATAGGAAAAAGCTTCTTGTCATGAGATACATCTACAGCACAAGCATTGTTGGGGGTGAAGGTAGTTAAGTAATTAAAATTATTTTATAATTATCTAATATTTTAATGACCAGGGATTCATCATAAGTAAATGGAAAAATTCAGCTGTTGTTCATACCTGACCTTGAGTACAATTATCAGTTCACTTAGAGAGCAAAATTGTGTTGTGGGTTTTTTTTTAACACCATATCAAATGTACTATGTGTATTACATCTAGACAAGCGCTTCTTACATAAGCACTAGATGTTTTCCTTTGATTTTATTTTCTTGCAAATATTTAAATCTGAGAGGTGTAATATTGATGGAGAAGAAGTATCTTTAAACCTTCTCTTGACCTTAAATAATTTGAATGATAATCAAAATACCTAGCTTTCAGTGTGAGGTAGTCATAGCTTTAGATGCAAACTTTATCAGAGTATATTGCTATATATGTTATATTACCACTCATGTCTATATTTAAAGCACTAGGTCCAAGACAGCTCAGGTGGTCTGGGCCCAATTCCATGGCCTTCCATCAGATTATGTGGTCACAAGCAAACAGGATGGGCTGACCTTGGCTGGATGCTAGGTGCCTACCAAAGCAGCTCTACCTCTTCCCTCCTCAGCTGTACAGGAGAGGGAGAACCTAACAAAAGGTTCATGGCTCAAGCTGAAGGCCAGGGATAGATCATTCACCATCACAAACAAAACATACTCAACTTGGGGAAATCACCTGAATTTATTACCAACCAAATCAGAGTAGAATAATGAAAAATAAAAACACCTTCCCCCTACCTGTCCCTTACTCCCAGGCTTAATTTTTTCCTGATTCTCCACTTCCTCTCCTGCAGCGGTGCAGGTAGATGAGGAATGGAGGCTATGGTCAGATGCTCACATGCAAACTACACCAATGTGGGTCCCTCATGGCGTCACAGCCTCCTTCGGGCATATTCATCTGCTCCAGGTGGATTCCACAGGCTGAAGATGGATATGTGCTCCACCACGGAGCTCTGTGGGCTGTAGGGGCGCAGCTGCTTAACCACAGTCTGCACTGCGGGCTGCAGAGGAATCTCAGCTCTGGTGCCTGGAGCACTTCCTTCCCCTCCTTCACTGACCTTGGTGTCTGCAGAACTGTTCCTCTCACATATTCTCCCTCCTCTCTGCCTGCAATTGCTCCTGTGAAGTAACTTTTTACCATCTTTAGTATGTTATTGTGAGGCATTATCACTGTTGCTGATGGGCTTGGCCTCGACCAGCAGCAGGTCCATCTTGGTGCTGGCTGGCACTGTCTCCATCTAAGATGGAAAACTTCTGGCGGCTTCTTACAGAAGCTGCCTTTGTAAGTGTGCTGCTGCCAAAACTTTGGCACCAAAACCAATACAGCAAATCATTTAATCCTTCAGTGCCTATGTTTCTTCATCTAACAATTGGAAATAAGTGCTGCCTTTCTCCTATTAATCTTGGTTACTTAGGTTCTTATCCTAATAAGCGTGAACTGTCTGGCATGCCAAGATTTCATGAGTAAGAAAAAGTAATGTTTGATTGTGGCCTTTCTTTTCTTGGATGTATAATGCATGGCCTCTAAGGTTGTGAACACTTTGATTTCCATGTTAAAGGTTTGTGTACATTTAATACATGAAGGTATGTATGTTTTTAGAGTTATGTCATGATTTATAATCAGGAACATTGTCCTGAAAACCAGAAGAGCTGTCATTGCCACTCAAATGAATTTTAAAATTCATTGGTTGAGGCAATGTTCTTCATTACATTTGTATTTAGTCAATAAAAAAACCCCACACTTTAATCAATAATGAAATGAAATCTTTCCCAAAATACTGAGAAACTAAATTGCTTCTTTTCTTGGCTGAGACAAATCTAGTTCCCTCTGTCAAGCACGTCAGTAACCATGTGTTTTTCTTACATCTTGCCAGGTATTATGACAACATGTAATCTAACTTCCAAACATTTTGAGAATGAACAGAAATCACTAGGTATATTATATATGGCTGAAATTTATCTAAGAATACATTAGATGCACAACATCCCTCTACACTGCAATAGCTTTCTGCCACTTGAAGATAATCTTACACTGGGCAGATCCATTTTTATGAAGTTTGTCTAAAGTAAGGCAGAGTCTAACCTCTACTTTGCAAGACTCTTACGTGCCTCATATTTGAATGTTCATTCAGTTGTGCAGATTGATGCTGGTGAAGCTCTGCTATGGTCAGCAGAGTGATACTGTTTAAGCCAAGCAATCTGGGATCCTATACAAAAATTCTTCCAATGAATACTGGCAATTACTTTCCTAATGGATTCTAATTGAAACAGAAAATGGAATGAATTAAACTGAACTTAAAGCCCATTATTATGTTTGGTTTTCTGGAAGTTTCATATAACCTATTAATTCATTAATTACTTTTTAATTGGCAAAGTTTCCTTTAGCATAAAACTTTTATTTCAAATGGAAGGCAGACTATCAATTTTTTTTCAAAGCATCATCCTTATTCATACTTGAGTGAAAGATAAGCTGTGAAGTCAATCTGTAAGGAATCAACCATTTGGTTTTTTGCTCTTTTTCGGTGTCCCTATTAGCAATCTAAAATGTCAACATTTCTGGGGTAAAAAAACACATTAAAGTCACATAGATTTTTCGGTGATCTGGCAGTGCAGCTGTCTTGAACCCCTGAATTGCTGAAGTGGAGGAACCTGCAAATGAGCAATGGCTAAACAGAGAGGACTTCTTCATTCTCTGCATCATACTATTGATTAGGCAAATGTGGCTTGTTCAGGAATCCATCTTACATGCCTAATGCTTGAACATTTGTACTGATCCATTCTCCATTCCAGCTCTATGGAATTACATTTATTTTTGAACAATTTACACAAAGTTTTCTTATATTTCACTGAACTACAAAATCATTATCTGTAATTGAAGGATTGTGTTTTAGCTTTTCAAGTAAAAGACTTACAGGTTTTGATTGAACTTGCAGAAAGCAAGTTAATGCCCAGTTTTTTGGTGCTCTGAAAAATTTCACAGCAGATGGTGGACAATGCAGGGGATTTGAAGATCCCAGAGAACTGGACTGCTAACATTTTCTTCTTCCAGCTGTATGTCCAGCCTAAGGGACATTCAAAAGACAACTATTATCAGTCATATCTAAGTATACCCTGATATATTACTGCTAAATGGTAAAGGAATTCCTGCTCTGGGCCCCAAACAGAGAGAAAGAAGGCAGGGTGAATCGAATCAGTAGGAATACTGTATGAGGGATGAAGAAAGAACCTAATTAGGCCTGGCAAAGAGACAAAATATCATAGGCAAAATATGGGTTAGACGTATGATGAAGATTTCTCACATTATTCAAAACCTTTTTGAACCAGTTAGCTGTAGGAGAAATTCTGTCAAGAAGCAATACATGCAAGTATGTAAGTAGCAACATGGCATATCTGAGCTACAAAAAGTTATGTGTCTAATTATAAATTTTTCAGGCAGTATAACAAGCCATTCCTGTTCCACAATATCATGTGCAGAAAGCTCTGTGAGAAAGAGAATGCAATCACAGCACAGGCATAAAGCCTGAGCTGTGACCTCCACATCAAACCTGAGGCAGAAAGGACTTTGCACTCTGAAAATGGAAAGCGCTGAGGACTTTCACAGCCACCATCACTTTTGAATGTCGCATAACAAATATAGGAAGAAGGCCAATCTGCTGAGAACTCAGCTGAGCATTTCCTTGTCCCCTAGGAACGGGCTTTATTCCACAGTGTTAAACAGAAAATGATGAGAAGAATGTTTTCATTAATATGATGACACAAGTCTACACATTAGTGAAATAAGATTGGCTGCTTTCAATCTTTAACAGAGCTTCAAAAGGAATGGTACAAAGAAAGATCCTGGAACAAGCAAGGGTGTTTATGTCAGCAGTGATTTTTTGACTGAAGGTAGATACACATCTGAAAGAATTAAGTGATCCAGTTAACTACCCATTGTTGCTATTCTTTCAGGTGGGAGAATATACGTAATTCTAACAAGCTGATGTGGTCTATATCTCTGTGCTACACAAAACTATGAACCAAAGGTACCCAAAAGGTAACTTCTATGACTATTATTATGGAAGGACTCTTAAAAGTGCATGCATGGTAAAAGAGTCACTAGCGTCTGATGACAACAGATATTAGTTCTTTGCTTTCTTGCCACTGAAATGCAAATTATAATTTCCCTTCAGCCTTATACAGTCAAAGATGGCTGTAGCGTACAGGTCCTATTTAACTTGATACTACTCTCTGCAATTTTTGCAAGGAAGCATAATATTTTGCTTTCAAACCTCTCCCAAGTCAACAGGCAAGAAATCATTTGGTGGATATTCACTTTTGTGATGTTGTGTTCATCTTCTATGATCAAGATCTATTCTTCTCACTTTAAGCAAAACTGTTTCAATTCATGTGATATACAAGGTATTTTTTTCTTCTGCTCTTGTACAAGGCACTCCAGAAGACAACGCAAAGTGTAATCAAGTTGTGTAGGACTACATTAACAACTTTAATATAAAAGGAGGCACAAAATGTGCAATAAATCACCTGGTTAAAGCCTGAAAACCTCTTTTTGTTTATACATTTATTGATTTTTTTTTTCTCTAATCATGTCTAGCTCCTTTAATCATCAGTTTCTTGCCTGCCCTCTATTATCCAAAATCAAAGTAATAGACTTCAGCTAAACAATAGTTGCAATTTATAGAGGGACAAGGAATGCCTTTTATCCACCAGAGAGACTCCTTCCAGCTTCAGGAAAGGACAAAGTCTTCAGATGTTTTTCAGCCTTCATGAAAAAATTTCCAAGCAAAAAAGAAAACGTTTCTCTATAAACCCTCACTGAAACAGCCAGAGGGTAAAGCAGTGATTGTTTTGTGCTGATTTTTGTTAGTTTTGCTAAAGTAATTACATGAAGGGCAGGGTGGGTGGGATATAAGGCAAAAGGTTATTATACTGTCATAGCCCAGAGTCATAGGCCAGAGTAAATGCATTCTGCTGAACTCCCTCACTCATGCTGCAGCCTTCTTTTTCATAACATGGAAAAGAAGCTTATGCATAAATTTTCTGGTTTAGACAGACCTGGTTAATGACAGGTGAGATAGTTGCTGATTTCCAGTGAGATATGTTGATGAGTGCATAAGTATGGTCACTAGTACTGAATGTCAGGACTGAAATATGTGTCTTCACGTCTGACTCAGAATCAAAGGTTAGTGTAGACTTGACTACTTTCTGCTTGTGCATTTTTTCCATGTACCCCAGTCACACTGCATGATATTTTAGAGAATTAAAGACACTAACACTCACATTCCCCCTTAATCCTTTTCTCTTCTTACAAGCAAATGTTAGTTGTATAAAATGTCAAAGGTTTCATGTGTGACTTTTAATATACATTCCTTGGTTTGCAGGGTTAATTTTTGTTGGGTTTTTGGTTTTTTTTTTTAATAAATCTGATGCAAAAACAAAGTAAAAATATACTCAATATTTCCTTCCTTAACATCCTCACGTGTTGACTGACAAGCTGAAAGTGTGGGTGGGCAAAGGAAATTTTCACTAAAATATTTCTCCCATAAATGCTTTTCTAAAATTTTTAAAACAACCTTAAACAAAAATTACTCCCAACAGTGCTCCAGAGTCATTTGAATACCCTGCTGATTATAATTCCCCAATATCTATTGTTTCATCATTACAGCATGAGGGGGAAATTAAGTTGATCTTGCCATGTATCTCATTCTATTATTTCCTTCATTTTATTTCACAGGTCATTTGCAATCTCTTGAATGTGAAAGGTAAAAATCTTTATTGTGTAAGCAGTAGCATGGAAATAAGGTATGAAAATGGATCAGGATCTTGAAAGACAACACTTTTTCCTTCTGATTGCTTTGGTAATTGCTACTTAGGGCTCTTCCTAAGTAATGCTGGCTTGCTTATGATGACAGTTCTTGGTAGTAACTCTTAGGATCCTCATCTTTCAATTCCCACTGCATACTGCCAGCAGAGAACTATAAAATGGTTTCTGCCCCAGAGAGTTTACACTGATTTAAATTATGATTGATAGAATACGATCAACCCAAGTGCTTCCAACTTTTTTGGGCCTTTTAGTAAGAACCCCAGATAAGAAAAAATAGGAAAAACCCAATATTTTACTTAGAAATTTTAAGATGAAGTCAAAGGTTTTTTGTATAATGGAGACTGGAACAGACCAGCTTATGGTCTTCATCTTTTCCTTTGGCTATTGATTCAGGAAAGGAGTAATTTGGTACTTGCTCTTCTGAGCTAGCTGTATTTTGAAGTGGCCACCATCCTTGTATTTCCATGTTTGTGTAGTCAGCCTGAAATAAGTAGCTGATTTTATCAGGATCTGTGTAGTTTTTGCCCAATAGCAGTGGACAAGTGATTCATAGTTTACACCACTGTTAGTCCATTGATTTAAGTGGATTCCTGGATGTATCAAAATGAATTAATAGGCAGCAACTCAGTGTCATATCAGAATGGGCAGAGTGGAGCAGGTAGTCCGCTTTTAATAGAACAAGCGATACTATATGTTGTCATTAAGGCATACAGTTTCTTATTAAAACACTCTATAGAGAAAGAGAATAAATGATATATTATAAATTGATATAACGAGCAGAATAGTCAACATTGAGAAACCATAATTAAATAACCATGTTTAAAAAATACACAGGATGTGGAAAATAGGATGATCCAGGTTAAACAATGTGTGAACATAATTTCACAGAAAGTTATATATGCAAAATCAAACTCTGCAAAGTATATTTATATTACTTAATAAGAAGAGAGGAAAATGTGTGTTGAAAACTGAAAGAATAAAATCAACCATGAAGTCTCATGAGTTTGAAGAAAAGCTACAAAAAGCCACCAAACCAGCAAAATATCAAAATATGCTATTGAGCGGGAATGAAAAGAACAGAGTTTGATTTCAGGTAAAGATTTTTGCCCACTTTACACACATTCAAAATCTGGTCCAGATAGGCTGCCCAAAAAATTATCATTCTTGCCTCTTAATATTGAGGGCTCTGCATTGTCATTCCATACAAAATGTCATGGAACAAAAATCTCATGAGAAACAAAAATCTGTTGACAGTCTTCAAGGAGAAGTTGAGAAGGTACCTGAACAGAAGGAGAGATGCTTAGATCTGGGTTCCCACATGCATTTAGCAGCCTAAAGAACACTGGTTTCAATAGGGCTCTAATTCATGTATTTATATATGTGTATTTTAATTGTTTCTATGAACTAAAGTCAAAGCTATGCAGTCAGGAACACTGTATAGAGAAATATCTAAATAGTCAAAGGCGTCCAAGAGTTCCAGTTCAATTTTATTTGCAGGAACAGGTGCAGTTACTGTATCTCTACCAAACTGACTCAATGGTAGGTGAGACATCTCTCTCCAGGCCTTTGGGCTGTGGGGTATAATATCTTGCTTGATTGGGATGAATTAGTGACCTAGCAGACCTTTTTTCCCCTACTCTTTGAATTACAGTCCTGCTACCAAAACCCTAAAGTAGTACACCGATTTCAGATATCTCTGTATACCCTTCTCCAAAGAGGACTATAAAATATAAATCCAGATTTGATACTGGTGAATACATCAGTCAGAAACAGGAAGAGTCAAGAGCCTCTTTGCCAGAGGCAAAGTCCCATTCTCATACTGCTGCTGGTAAGAAACCTCTGTGCAGACTGTGAAGTGTGAGAAGGGAACTGATACCTGCTCTGTGGCAGGCTGAATACATCAGTGTGGCGCAGCAGTCTTGTGAAACTCTTGATTGCCTCTGTCCCTGGCTCTCCTCTCCCTCACACTGCTCCAGGGTTACTGCAACCTGCACTGTTCTCATACAATTTCCAGATTTAGCACCATAATTGTCTCATTTCCCCATACCAGCCTCCATAAAGGATAAAAGCTCCACAGCCTCCACCTCCTCACATCTGCTGGGCAGTTTCATTTCAGAGATGACTACCCAGGAGCTGTTAGTGATTACAAGGACCATCCATGTTCTGCCTGCTGCCAGGGTCCCTCCTGGGCCAGTATATTGAAAAGACATGTTGTATGCTCAGCAAGAAATTTCAGTTAGCTTAGTATATACTTAGACCATCATTTTGAGAGGTAATATTAAGAACTCAGGGCACTGGAAAACAAAGGTCTTTTTCCACCCCAGGAGGTAGAAAAGTACCAGAAGGTGGATATGAGGCTTCGAGTTTCTGAATTCTGCTGTCTGACTCAAGGTTCTAGCTCTCTAGTATGCAATTTAAAGTCTCCTCTAGGTGCTTATAATTTAATTGTAAGGTGTTTCACAAACATCTTAGCAGGTGCGAAGAGGACGTGAAGTGATCCTTTTTTCCTCTCTCCTCAGCTGGAACATGAAGAAGGCACTTTATGATCCAATTAGTGCCTCCAGGATCTCTCTAATTGCATTATAAAGCATCTTAAAAAAAAAAATAGAAAATTAGAAATTGGTTTTAAAGACTGAAAAAAAAGAGGAAGTGATGTTTAACTATTTGCCCTCCTGGTAACTCAGCAGTGAGAGGACTCAGCATCCTTATACAACTCATTTTGTCTGTGATTTCCACATATGTGAAATGCATTCCATTGCCCTGACCTCTGGAGAGTGGAGCATCCTTTTTGGGGTTGTAATCAGAGCTTGAAGTATGATGGGAAGCTTTGCACCCAAAGTAGCTCGTGACTTCAGTGCATGTTGTTCATTCAAGGAAACTGCAACTGTGCTGCTCTACCTGTGGCCATTTTAGCCTTTAGTTCTATTGAGTTTTTATACCAAGTTCATTGGCATAGTGTCTGAGAGGTCTTATATATAATGAGCTATAACATGCTCTCAACTTCAAAGCTCAGCCTCTGTGTAATAATTATCACATCACTTTCCATAACTCTCACATATTTTACTTACTGAGTGGGTGGGGAGAAGATACTGAAATAATATTTAGACTTATATAGTGCTTTTCAGCTGTACATAACAAAATATTTTCTGTTGGCAACTGAGCATTATCATCTCCACTGTGAAGATGGAAAAGACTAAAAGACAAATAACAGAGATGTGAATAAAACCCCAGCTTCTGATCTTTGGTGTACGGCGCTTCCTATTCATTCAATTAGCGCAGCTCCCAAGTGCTTTTCTTCATTAGCTGACAAAAGTTATAGGATTTTTATCCCCTTTCCAATAAAGGAATGAAATCTGCAAAAGCAAAACACTTGAATATGTCTATTATATCTCATATATGGCAGTAACACTTGCTTTCCCTTACACCCACATACAGCTGAAAAGAATACCAGCCCTGCATTTTCTGTTTCCATCCATTCCTTTTTTTCTGTTGCTGGGATTTAGCACAGCCCATTGTTGCAAAAAAAGGAGCAGTAGCAAGACTCTGAGATGAGGTTACACTGTGTGCAGGGTCCTCTACCCATGCCCTCAGGAAGAGGCTAACAACACCAAGGCTGTCCTTAAGCACCCATGTATCCCTGGAAGTACTCTGAAAGGGACATCAATCTAATTTAAATATGTCAAGGTGTTTTTCAAAATTCAGGTGTTATGTTACCTGAACCCAGTCCTCCTCTTCCTGGTAAATTTGCACTCATACTTAGGAGAGTCTTTTGTTGCCTGGTACCATGTGCTGGGAACCTCCTCTCCTAGATAGCAGGGACTTGACTCTCTTTCTATATTGCAATAATAGGGGAAAAGGGCAGCACCTCTGGGAAGAAAGATTCATTGTCAGGTGCCATTTCAGGAAAAGGGTAAGGGACAGCCGACAGCTTTCATCTTCAGTTCTGACTCAGTCTATCACACTCCTATGCACCAGCATCTCCATGCATACACTGCTTTGAGTAAAGCCACTGACAATGCACAGTAAGTTGTCAAGAGATTTTAACGGGATGCTCTTTTTTTTGCTTCTTTTCTGTAAAAGTTTACCCCTGCTCTGTCTTATCTGAATTTTGGGTTGAATTTCACTCATACTCAGAGCTCAAAACCAAGATTAGTTCACAAACCAAGAATACTGCTCCCATTAAAACTCCTTTGATCCAACAAATAATGTGTCATCTTGTTCCAGATTCTTTCATGGCAGGATACCAATTTCTGGTATAAAATTCATAGGCCTTAATAAATCTTCCACAGTAATGGTCTGAATTTTAGGAGTTTAACAAACACACTGAGTTTTAGGTTTTATTACAAACATTTCATATAATTAGCATGAACAGATGGCATATGATTCTACCATTAATCACTTGTGTACAACCAAAATACAGTAATGTCAGTATCTCCCAGAATGCTTCTTTGAAAAAAATACCTGGCTGCAATCCTGATCTCTCTTGCACCCATCAGACACCATGACTGTAGTAAAATTACTTCTGATTTATCACAGAATTGAACAATGGTAGAATGAAGCCTTTTTCATTATGCAAACTATCCTCAGTGGTTTCAAGACTTACACTGGGTTTTATGCAATATATAATCAGTTAAAAAAACAACTTCCTTGTGTAGGACAAAAAGGAGGAATATTAATGGAGAAAATCTTTCAAAGCATTTCTGGAAACAATACCCTTATGTATAAAAAGAGTCTTTTTTTGGCATCTCTGTGTGGTAGTGTTTTCAATTCCAATAGCTATAATAAGGAAAAAAATCTGCCCTATTTGTCAATCTGTCAGGAAATATATTTCAGCTTCAAGCATCATACTCCTGGGGCTTATGGAAATCACAAAACATCTCATTCAGTTGAAGAGGCTGAAGCTATAAGCAGTGCAATTAATATCCTCAATTTCTGCCTTCAGCATGAAAAGAAGCTCAAAAGCTCTTTGAATCTGAATCCCAAATGCTGTCTAATAGTTCACATCTGGCTTAGGCTAGTTACGAGAAACAACAGTTTGTTGGTGTCAGCAGTGCATTCAGTGACACACTAACCTTGCATGTCCAGGGGGCACAGGGCTGGCCGGAGGTCATGGAAAGGTTGTTTGGCAGCTTCAGCTGAGTGGAAGGGTAGCAACTCAAATGTTGCTGTTGTACAACTTGGTGGTGGAAGCTGCAGCTCCCCGAGAGTACACAACCATGGATTGCCATGTGTTTCCACACACTGTACGCAGAGAGTACAGCCAACAAGAGTCATGCTGTTTGCTGGCAACAGTGTCTGCACAGTGACAAGTTTAACCTTTTTATTTGCCATTGGCATTTCAGTAGTACTCAACACCTAATCACAGAGACTGCTGTGTTTGATCCTACGCAAGCACCCAGACAGGGATAATTCATTCCTTAAAAACAACGCTTCCAGTCTAAGCCTCTTTGACACAGCTGGAACAGCCACACTGTCTCTTGTGTTGTGTCTGTGAGTCTCTTGTCTCAGATCTCTAATAGGCCCAAGAAAAGCTCAGGAAAGACAATGGCAATTGTTGTTTCATTACTGGAGCTGGAGACTTGATCAGCCATTCCAAGCAGATATTCACTCATATAACCGCTTTACCTCACAGTGTTTCAGAAGGACCCAGATCATATAAAAAGCATGCTGCTATAGCAGAATGTTGCACAGAGAGAGGAAGGGGGTCACTGAAAATTCCGCAGCAGAAGACTGCGTAGGCTTCTTTACTTGGAAGGCTTTCTTGTAACTTGTTCACTTTACAACAAAAAAACCAACCTTTCTTCCCCACTACCTATTTCCAAAAAAAGGCCTGCATTTTAGCAGAGAAATTGAGAAAAACATAGACTTGTATAAACATTCATTTGTTCCAGTGAGGTAGCTGAGGTGACAAAGGAATTTGGGTCACATTTTAGGCATGGATTTGCACTAGGAAAATGAGTGGTGCCAGCAGTGGCTTCCAGGATCCTACTGAATAAAACTCTTATCAAACAGGGTTTATTGAAGCATAGCCTCACTTTGAGCAGGAGGCTGAACTGGATCAGCTCCCAAGGTCCCTTTCAACCTGAATTATTCTATGTTTCTAAGAAGTCATGCCAATGCTCAGGTGCCTGAAAAACGGCAAACAACCATGAAGTAATGAATTGTTTGGCACAACCCAAGCAGAATTCTGTACCTCCCATGGCTTTACTTCCTTTCTGACTCGGCTTTTAACCAGCAATTTACATTTTACTTATTTTGTTGTAACCACAACTGAAAAAACTGAAGGGAGAAAGGGAGGCAAAAGAAAACAGTTTAGATGCTCTTGCTGGTAATGAAGAATATAGATGCTGTATTACAGTATGCTGTGAAATGTTCTCCATGAGAATGGTGCATGACAGTAAACCAAGCATGATTAAGAAAGCTGCTAACAGGCACAGGCTTCTTAATATTCCTGCAGTCTACACAAGACAAATGTTTTCCCAATTCATCTCTATTTAAACATAATAAAGCAAAAGAGACAGCGAGAAGGAAATATGTGTCATCTTGGAATAAATGTCTTTCCCTGAACACCAGAAAAACCCACTACCAAAGTTTGCTGGCCAGAAGTCCATCAGGAGATGATTTCCTCATTGTGATTCAAGTTAACTGAAAATACCCTTTTAGTCAGTGTTAAATTTATCTCACGCTGCTACAGAGAAAGCACCTGTGCAGCCAAATGTTGATCAGGGGTGTGTCTTGTCTGAGCAGTCACAGGACGGCAATCCATGAAGGGCTACTGAGCAGTAGAGGGCTCATGTTTCTGAACTAGGACATGAAGTTACAAAGCACATAAAAGACTACCTAGGGAGAGCCTAGCAAACTCTTGCTCATGGCTATGAATAACAATGAGAGCTGGGTTGAAGGGTGTTGTGAGGGGTTTTTTTTCCTTTTGTGAATTTTTACATTTAAGCTGGACCATTTTATTTATTTATTTTGTACATATGGCTAAATCTCAGCTGAGGATAATCGCTGTGAGCTTTATGCTTCCCGCTTGTTTTTCTGAAAAGCTGGAGAAGTGAGACTGGATCCCTATTGCTTTGTCACTGGTGCAAAGAGGGTGTGAAATAAGGCCTTAAGTCTTGATAACTTTCAGGTACAGGAAATCACAAAATACTTGCACACATATCACACATATACAGGTGATTGTCACTTAATCCCAGGTACCGAATATTGAGACCCCAAGTGTTACTCTTAAGCCACTGTATCCAAGGCTGGGATCATGTCATAGAATCAGAGAATCAGAGAATAGTTTGGGTTGGAAGGAACCTTAAAGACCATCTAGTTCCAAGCTCCCTGCCATGGCCACAGGTAGCTTTCACTAGACCAGGTTGCTCAGAGCCCTATCCAGCCTGGTCTTGAACACCTCCAAGGATGGGGCATCCGTAACTTCTCTGGGTAACCTGTTTCAGAGTCTCACCAACCTCATAGTAAAGACTTTTTTCCCAATATCTAATCTAAACTTATTCTCTTTTCATTTGGATCCATTACTCCTTATTCTGCTACTACATGCCCTTCTAAAATGTGTCTCTCCGTCTTTCTTGTAGGCTCCCTTCAGGTTCTGGAAGGCAGAAAGCTGTCTCTTTTCCAGGCTGAACCATCCCAATTCTCTCAGCCTCTCCTTACAGGAGATGTGCTCCATCCCTCTGACCATCTTGGTGGCCTCCTCTGGACTCACTCCAACAGGCCCATGTCCTTCCTGTGCTGGGGACCCCAGAGCTGGATGCAGCACTGCAGGTGGGGTCTCACCGGAGCAGAGCAGAGGGGCAGAATCCCCTCCCTCACCCTGCTGGCCACGCTGCTTTGGATGCAGCCCAGGACACATTTGGCTCTCTGGGCTGTGAGTGCACAGTGCTGGGTCATGTCCAGCCTCTCATCCACCAGCACCCCCGAGTCCTCCTCCCCAAGGCTGCTCTCCATCTGTTCATGCCCCAGCCTATATATTATCTTGTAACTTTTGTACACAGCAGATCAACTCATTATTTAGTAATAACTTTGATGGGTTTTCTCTAGTGCACGTTAAGGGCCAAAATTTGCCAACACTCTGTATGAATGAGAGTGGAATAAGCAGCCTATTCACAGTTTACAAAAGGGGTGGGCTAAATTTGAGTTTTTACTCTTCATAGATGTCTGTACTGTCCCCATTTCTCTATGGAACACTTAGGCCAGAGAGCATATGCTGGAAGGAATGTGGTATCCAACAACACAGAAATGGAATCTGGAGTGCTGGAACACTAAATTTACACTAACTGGAGTGCTGGAAGTATTCTGCCTGCCTGGACTCTTCACAGCTTCAGTTGGTTTTACAGGGCCTTTTAATGCACCATGGAAAACTGGCAGACATTAGCTCAGATTTTTGAGGGGGAAGCAGTCACACATCATTGTAACACATGGTTTTTGCTTTTTTCTTTTTTTTCCAAGTGAAAAGCTGCTATTATCTGCAAAGAGTTAGAGCTATTTTCTTTTTCCACAAAGGCCTTTCCTTCCTCCCTCAGAAAAATGATTGCTTCCTGCTTATAGCAAAATTGGCTTATATACATAAATGAAACACTGTAGAAGTTTAGAGACAAGATTAGGAAACGTCTTGCTTTTATAGAATCAGAGCAAAAGCTGATAATGTTTGAAGGTAGAAAGAAAACAAGGTTTTCTCGACATTGATATGTTTCCATGAAGATCTGGACTTGAGACAATGATAAAGTTTTGGTTTGGTGGATAATAATGATGCTTAAATGGAACCAAATTTCCATGGAAATATTTTCCTGAATTTTAATTATTATTAGGAGATACCACAACATAAGAAAATGCCAGTTGATAACTCGATTGGCAAGAATTCTGTTTGCAAATAAAAAAGGAAAATTGCCTTTTCTTGAGGTGGTTTGCTCTCTTGGTTAATGGATTAGTAAGAACATGATTTATGTAGCAGGGAGCATGGAGCGGGAGGAAGTGGCTGGCATTCCATTTGCATGTCATTGGCTCCCCAGCCTTTCTTTCCAGATACTTGAGGCTGAGCGAGCTGCATATGACATCCAGAGAAAGGTTTGAAGTTATGCCTTAGATCTGCACTGGGTTTTCCTGTTTTCCTCACACTCTTTGACATTCACTTCGATTAAAAAAAAAAAAATACACACTCATATTAGACATATGACTTCACTCTTTCATGTGCTGTTCCTTAAAACATTGCTGTCCTCAAACTATAGACAAGATATTTACCAATCCCTTTACTTGAATCACATCATCTGTCTACCTGTTGATACCTCTCAAAGAGATCTCTAGAAAACATCATTTTTTTAAATTCCTTCCTTTTTTTTTTCAATGAAATACTGATTTTTAACAAATGTGTTTACTGATTTATTAGTTGGTCTCCTGCATGGAAAATTTTGTCAGTAAATGAAGAGATATGCCAGTTTCCATGTTTTGTATGCAAGGCAATGCAATAGGATTGGTGATGGGAAGGCTGCAAAATAGGACTTAAAGAAGAAAGTGAAAGTCCTTTGCAATACAAGGTCACAGAAAACAAGTAAAGACCTTATCAGGGGTTCCTTTTTGGAGATCAGGGCTTTAGCATCACTTGAAGAGATGCTTCCCAGAAATACTGCACTTCTTTTCTTTTTGGAGGTCTGTGGGAAAAGAACAGAGAACGAAAGAGAACAAAATAGAAATTGACAACTATTACTGTTGTTCTACCCCATGCTATGATGCACACTTTTATACCTTTAATCTGTGGATTTCAAAGACATAATTAAATCTGATTTGATTAACCTAAGGAAATCCAGGAGTTAATTTACAACTACTTGCCAATTTGCAAGCCATTGAAGTGCAATGAAGCTGAGCATTCTTCTTTCAGCACTTTCATAATTAAGCATTTGACTAATTTAAATATTAAAACTGTTTTCTCATACTTGCATAATATCAGTTAAATATAAGCAAGACAAATTCAGGCCTGTTTAAAAGATCTGAGATGTGTTTTAGCATAAAGCCCACTGAAATCAGTGGCAAGATTCTGGGTGTTCTGCTAGCAAGATCAGAATCTTCAAGCAAGGACTGGCACCAAATTTACAGTGTAAGAGCATACTTTCATTGCATACACTAAAGGAAACCAAAAAAATGGATTTTTTTCTCTTGCTACTATCATCTGAAATTATTTTAAAACAGAAGAGCTGTTAAAATACAGTTATATAGTTGCTCATTTTTTTTATCGCATTTTGTTCAGATGAGACATTGGAAATGGAAGAGTAATTTTCGTTTTCGGTTTCTATTCTTGTTCATTTTCTGGCTAAGATTCGCAAACACAATTCAAATGCTGGCATTGGCTTGTCAGAGAGTTTGTGGTAACATCCTTATCCTTGGAGATATTCAGAACCCAACTAGACAAAGTCCTGAGCAGTCTGCTCTAGTGGACCCTGATTCAAGCAAGGAGAGAATTTGACTAGATATCCTCCAGAGATCACTTCCAACTTCAACTATTCTATGACTCCTTGAAAATATTTAACTATTAATTACAAAAATATTTCACAATGTAGAAAACGTATATTTGTAAAGTTATACTTTATTCTTATAAACCCTAAATTTTGCCTCTACTGACACCTCCTACTCCTACTAGGAAGAAATTTTAATCTTACCCCTTGACATATTTTCAGTTGCATTTTTGATTCTAATAACTTTACTCAGTTTTCAAATTCTATTGCACCAATGCACCACAAAAAGTAGATGCTTTGAAAAAATGCAGGCAATTTCCATTGCTTTCATACATTTCTTACACTTGTCCCAGTAAGGGCAGATAAGTTCATGCCCTGCCCCTTTTTTGGGAGGGCTAACCTCAAGGGTGGTACATATATTATCTTCCAATTCACACTCAGAAACAGAGGAGCATACAGACAGATAATTTCCCAGAGAAATGGTGAGGTGCAGGGGTTTTATTCTCTGTGGCATGAAAAGGCATCTTCTTTTACTTCCTTTCTGTCTCCAAATCTAAAGCACAGGTGTACAATAGGATAAGAGTTCCTTTACATGGCTTCTGTGGGTGCATACCCCTGTCCCTGGGCTGGTCCATGGGTAAATAGCACACCTGTCTTTCTCTCTTTCTCCTCTACAGTCAATGCAAACTATGTATCGCTTGAGAGCTACTTCAATTATCAAAATAATGCTTTATCAGGACATGGCTCACACATAATCTCTGTTCTGGATCTCTGCATTGGACTTAATTCATCCAGAGATCTGGACTACTTCAAACAGCTTCCCTCCTTATCTTCTCTCAGCACCTCTAAACAAGAGTTCTACTGTCTCCCAGTTAGGAATCATGCTGATGACTCAAGAGCCACCCACACAACAGCGTTTTTTTTGGGTTTCTTTCCAGCAAGCATTGCAATTGCTGATAAGTGTGGGTAAAAAAGATGACATGTAAAAGAGCATTATGGAGTGCACTGTATTATTACCCATCTGGAAGATTTATTTGACCAATATATCAACCTTCAGGGAACTTGAAGCACTGTCACGTGTTTTCCAAAACAGAAAAATTGTCTAGCACAATATATGTATGTGCTTCACTAGTGCAGAAGATGTGTCATTTTAGCAAAGCATAGGAAAAACCAAAGTCAGTCGGGGGAAGCAAAACTAATTATTTAACAGATAAATCTGTTTTTTCAGACAGGTTATGGGACTTTCCTGTACTAGGGAGACAGCTCATACCATAAGATCAATACACAAGAGTTTGATGTAAGTTTGGAGCAAAAGTTCAAGTTCTACTAAAGATGTTCATATACCTACCTTTCTTTGTAAGTGTAGGTACTACTGATCACACCAGTGAAATGCCTCTGTTCATAGAAATAAAAGAAAAGAATATAAGGCCAGCAAGTACTGATGATGTCCTGATTCTTCTTCTTACACTTTTCTTTGAAACATTTAAGCTTGTTAATGTTCAGGATGTTCAGCAAAGTAAATTTTCTTGTGAAAAACTGACCAATAGCAGTGCTTGGAGAGACACTGTGTGATGAATTCAGTTACATAACCTTGTCAGTAAGCAATTTTCTTTGCTTGCCTAAAGTAAAATCTAATAATGAAAAAGTATTTAAAGAACCTTAATTTCTATTTTTCTTGGAAGTTCAGAAAAGTAGGCGTTAGTAGGTTTAAATCACATTTTGACTGGTATATACCTTCTCCGAAAATCAAACCATCACTCTTCAGTCACTTCCATACATTAGAAAATCATAACCTAAACATAAATATTTCAAACTGACTGTCAAAATTTCCCAGGCATTAGATATTATTCATGTAGCATTCAGTTGCTCTGTTTTTCACCAATTATGATAAACTGAAAATCAGGGAAAATGCCACTTTGTAGGTGTCTTTTAAAGTAAGATACTTTTGCTCCATCATATCCATGTGGTATGGGCAAAAGTTGGTGAATATATAATATTACTAATCACTGGTGATATTTATTTGACAACAGAGGGTATATGTAATTCCAAATGTAATTTCAAAAAGGCTGTCATAAACTTTTGTTTTCTCCAAAAATTAAGTAGTGGTTGGAACAATGCAATGGGAGGCACATGAGATTTTTTACTACTTTCTGCTCTAGGGAACTAATTTAAATACACAATATGGAGCTTAAGGGGTTTGTTTATGTGTTTTGGGTTTCCTTTTTTCCCTTTGGCCCAGCTCCTAGTTTCAGAAACAGTTGCTATTTGCTGTAAGCACAGGAATAACACACTCACAATTCCACCAGAGATGTAGGCAGGTTATTAACAGCTGGGAAGTAAATTCCAAGTCAAACAGTACCATATTGTTTCTGTTCCTCAAATGCTATTTTCATGCATATTAGCAAAATAATTATATTTCCTTTTCACAAGGAAATATATTTATAACAAGAATTATGACACTTCAAGGAAGGTAGAGTCATTGCAGCTAAACCTAAGTTGTGTGCTGACTGTTTTTCACTGGAAAAGGCTTGACAAAAAGTTTACTAAAAATTGTACTCTATAAAAAAAAATAATCATGAAGAAATAATAAAGTTATGGAGGGCTAGTCTCATTCCTTCTCTTTTTCTATTATCTTTGTTTCCAATGATGGCAACTGCAGGAAAGAAGCTGTATTAGAGGAAGGTAGTCCTGAAGAGGGTTCACTAATGCTCTGAAAGAGGAAAGTTCAATTCCTTTCTTTTGTTATTAGTTCTTAGAAGATATGTGCTGAATCATGCAGGTTCCAAGGTAATGCAGCTCCAACTGACACCGCAGTTAGATCCATGGATTTGAGCGTGGCATAAGCTTCATTTCATGCCTACAGAGACTTCTCAATCTGTCAGTATACTCCTTTGAGGGTCTTGGCCTGAGCCACTGTGAGTGAGATTTGCAAGGCAGTTTTAGCACCTACGTATTACTAAATAATGCAATGAGAGGCACCTACATGAGACATGAACTCAGGGTTCCTGTCTGCAAAACAGAAATGTACTTCTGTGAAATACCTGCAACACGAAGCATTCAATTAGCTCATGTGTTTTTCTCAAGCTGTTACATGGACAAATGAAGAAAAAAATTCCATTAATGAGACCCCTGTGGTCCCTATGGGATTTTAGTCTCTCTATATGTTTAAGGGTTATGATATGTAGTGGACCTACACTACTCCAGTGTGAATTCACATTGTAATGTCAGCTAAAAGGGGAGAACATGCTTAAAACAAAGAAATAATGGTTTTCCCTAAAAAACCTTTGTCTGAGTTTTTAACCAGTGTAATTTCAACAATACTTTTCTTGTGGTGCTGACACACTGTTGTTCTGAACTGAAACGCAGGAGTCAAGGACCGGACCTTATTTCTGTTCTTGCCTTTTACACTACAAGTGGTGCTAATGACTGGAAGAACACTAAAATAAGTTGATTTCTGGAATGTAGTTTTAATGCAGATTCAGCAGTGGCCATTCAACAGTGAAGATTACAGCAACCATCCTATACTGGCTTTATACCTATTGCTATCAGAAGGTGCATTCTCCATTCTCTCAGTACTTGAAGAAAGAGACCAGAAAAAATAAGACCCTTCCAATTACACTGCAAATTCTATATCCCACTTGCTGTATATCATCCATAGAGCTGGGCAGGTTGAGATCCTCAGATAATCTCAAGCATCACTAGTTTAAATTGCCTTAAATTGTCCTACGCTGTACGTTTTCCTCTACTGTCATGAGTGACAATGTGTGCCAGGTGCATTCAGACTCATAGTTTTTTGCCAGTCTCTTCTAGATAAATTCAGGTGAGATGTGCGAATATCAAATGCATCTAGCATAGTATGCTCTGCCTGTGGTCATGTTGTTTTAAAGTTCACCAACCTATTTTACTGTTCAAAATGTCTTGTTGAAATTTGAACCAAGATGCCTTTGTTGAAAATATGCCAGTTTATCTTCATAATGCTGAAGTCCTAAAGCACTAGAAATTTGGAGATCATCTGAGAGGTTGAGGTAGACCTGACCTTGCTGTCTCAAAAATTGTTAGAATTTACCACAATAAAAATGAGGTAGGGGGAATCCATTTCAATAACAAAGACTACCCTACTTCATATGAGGGTTATACAAAATGTTTCATAAAATCACCAGTCCTGCAGAGTTGTCTGAGCAGACTTTAACCCTCTATTTAAGCACAGGTATAAATGCTCATATGGATGAAGACATTTGTCTCTGAGCATTTGGTTGAGGGATGATGTAGATGTACTGAGAAGACTCAAGATCAGCCTTCTCCCCTGCAGGTGAGGCCATGTGTGCAAGTCTCACAGTGCCTGTAACATGGGATGCACACCATGCCTCTCTTTCTAACATGGAGGCTTCTCCTGTTGGTACATGCTACACTCAGTCACCAAAATCTTGTGTTAATCTTTGGGGTAATTAGCTACTGCTATGTCTGCCTGTGAATTGGACCCACTTATCCGTCACAACAACAACAAAAAAGGCATAATTGAACTGCCTTTGTGGCACAAAGATAGTGAAAGGGTTTTATGAAGGGAAAGCTGTAGAAAATTTTTAGTAAGAAAATCTGAGCTAGTAGGTAAGGGTCTTGTTTTGGTGGGTGTTTTTCAGGGGGAGGAGAGGTGAGGAGAACAGGAATTGCTGTTAATATTTAAAAAGTTCTGCCTTATCATCAGAGAGTCAGAGCTTGAGTTCTAAGTCTGCAGACTTTCCTCAAAGCAGCATAAGGACTCAAATTTTTCACAGCACCCTAAATCTGCCAAAGACTGGGAGCAGCTTTACATAAGAAACTACTAAGAGAAGCACCTTGCGCTCATATTTGGGGAGGACAGGCATCATATGTGGGCCTCCTTTTTTTCAGGGAGTTTACTCTCCCTTTTTCTTGGATCCTACTTTTCCATAGACCTGTTCTCCTGAATTCCTGCCTTACAAGTCTGTGAAATTCTTCATTACCTCGCAACCTAAAAAAGCCTTTTCCATAAAAAAAGTAAACCAATAGGATCAACTCAAACATTACTATATTTTTAACCATCTTAAAGACTAGGATTTATAACAAACAGAAAAGCATATTTGGAAAAAAATCTACAAATACTCTGTCTCTTCATTCTGTCAAGTGGACACAAGGTACTGTACACTCTGTTTTTAGTAAATGGATGTTTAGCTTTAAGCACTTGAACAGCCTCACTGAATTAAATAGGACTACTTAGCCACTCAAAGTTAAGCATTTAAAATTAAGAATGTGCTTTCCTGGTATATTGATAGTACAGTGGCAAGACTATCAGCCATTTGCAAGCACAAGACCAAACACTATTTTTTACAAATTTTTCTTTTCTTACTTGTTTTTCATAAGGAAGGAAAAGTGCAGAAATTTCAAAGGTAAGATATTCTGACTGGAAGCTGAAATATTTCAGTGGGAAAAAATGTTTATAGTACATCATGGCAACTGTATTTTGGTTGCTTCATGCTTCTGTATTCTGTACTGCCTTGATTATTTTCCCATCAGGAATTCAATGGAGTGGAAAAGCAATGTATGACAAGAGATTGTTCTCCTTAAGGCCCCTGACCTGTGGACTGTGATGGAGGTCTAAGTTAGGTAAATATAGCCACTGCAAGTGACTATCACAGCCTTCCCAACTGAAAATATATTTTACCTCTAGAACACAAAGTCATAAGCTTCCAAGAGCTCTGTGAAGAAACGAGGTTTTTTTTTGTGGAGAGGAAGAGTGTGCTGATCAGCCACACTTGCAAAATGCATATACAAGAGTTACAGCATGAGACATAGTAATCTATTGATTTGTTTCTTGGCCTTGTGCACAGTGTTAAATGACGTCATTTCAAACTATTCCATGATTGTTGCAATAGAAACTGTCAGAGCTGTCATCAGTCTCAAACTATTTACGCTAAAGTATCATTTTATCTGGTTTTAGAATAGGTGGTTTTTGGGCAGGTATAAATAAAATGAGGCATGCCCTAAAATCCTTTCTTTAGCAGACTGTGACTAGCTGTTGCTGCAGACACCCAGCATTTAAGAAAGGGTTTATGTTATCGCTGCAGCTTGAATACATACTTGCAAAGGAAGAAAAAGTTTTTGCCTTTTTAGTTGCTTCATAGGCCAGTGACCTTTATAAATGACAGCAAATCTCTGCTGAATGAAGGATGAGGGAAAAGGGGAAAACATTAAGATATTTTGTCCTACTTTTTTGTGGCATGTTGAAAACAATCACAGCGCCTATTTGTCATGCTCCAGCTTTGTCTCCCTTTTGCAGTAGTCTCTGACAGGCTGAATGAAGAAAATCTAAGTGAAGATGAATTGGCAAAGGTATCACTTCTGGTCTGTCTAATTCTGAAGCAGATGAAAAATATATATAATACCAGGATGTTAAAGTGAAGGAAACATTACCATCAAGGGACTGCAGAGATAAAATAGATATCTTTTGGGCAATTTTGGCAACAAATGAATAATCCAAATGTGTTTCTCATAATTCAAGATCTTCAGTCTTCGTGCTATTTGTAACATTACAATAACAAGCAGGCTGTTCACAGTGTAAACGAGTGAGCAGAGTGAACAAACACAGACATAACAGTTCTAAGAATAGAGGAAAATATGAAAAAATTCCCTAATATCAATGCTCATTTGTGCTGAAAAATTGTTTTAATGGGGAGCATGTGCTTCTGTTTTGACTCATTTAAAACCAGACAGGGGAAATACTCAGAAGCAGAACATACAGAAAAATCCTGCCTCAGCAGTGGAATTGATGGGATGAATATCACCACTCTTTCATGCAGGAGTTGTACACCTGAAAGTCTAAAAAAGTCTGGTGATGCTGCGGAGTGTGGCAAGGTCCACAGGAAGCTGTCCTGGGGCAGTCCACATACTGCCAGGAGTGTGGTATCCAGCCAAATGCCAGTGCCTGGAGGACACACCCTGGTGAGCCCTACTTGCCAGCTTCCCTCTTCCCTTCACAACATAAAGCAAATATTCAAGGTCTCATAATGGTGCTCACCAGGAATCAGGGGCTAAGGATCATGTCCTGACCATATTCTCTTATTCAAAGAGGCAAAAGGGATATCCAGATCTTAGGCCTGTGCAAGAAAACTGTCCAATATCTGACAGTTTTCACAATGTACAATCACTGAGCTACTAATCCTGTTTCCTTTGTGCAGGCCAGTGGCACAAAAGCTACTCAGCCACACTTGTGCATGCACACAAAAGCTTGCTCTCTCCCTGTCTCTGTAAATTAAGGCTGGAGACATATTATTCCATATATAACAACATGATCGTATATAAACTCTCTGGGCAATTTACTGTAGGCAGATTGAGAGCAAGACAAGATAAGAAGTTCATAGAGATGAACTGAAAGACCTTTATGTAAAAGTTTGATTGTCTTCCCCGAGTGCTGATGAAAATTTCACTAGTGGCCTGAGTCTAAAAATGATTGAATCTTAGTTAAAACATCAAGTTAAGAGAATTAAAATTCTGGTTTTATTCAAAGCTGATTTATGCTGGGGTTTTCCCATTCAGTTCAGTGGTTCTCGACTAACAGCACTTTTAAACTAGATCCAGACCTTTATCTTCCATAGCTCAAAAGATAAATATTGCATCTGAAAATAAATCTAGAGCATTAGAACTACTTGAAAGTTTTCAGTAATGATTCTTGCTCCAAAATCGTACTTTACAGGAAAAAAAATTAGAAAAAAATCTTGGTATTGTTGCTTTTTAAAAATTTTTATTGTTTGTTTTCAAGGTTTTCTAATGTTTATTGGAAATATTATGGACTCGTTTTTTTCTTTGCTGACCTGATTGTAGCAAAAAGAAACATCAGGATATTCACAGGGATATTTCCAATTCAGCATTTCCAAAGAAAAAAATGCAGATGCTTGTATTTTGCACACAAATTGCCAAAGCCCCAAAATGGATCTGTTTCAAACAGCTTCAAATGTAAATTACATCAAGTAGTTCAAAATTCTCTTTCAGCCACCTGTACAGACTAATTGATGTTACCTCATGTCTGCCTTTTTTACGAACTGAATTTCTGCCATAGTCACTGTTACTATGAATTTGCTGCCTGTTCACGAGGAGTAGTCACAAAGGGAATTTAGCAAACAGAGGAATGACAGAGTCTCATTGAAACTACTCTCCCACAAAATTGGTATGAGGCAGAGTGTGTAGGAGGCACAGAGAGGATTATCTTCAGGTTGTAGATTGATAGACACCACATGGCCTGATCCTACAGGGCAGTGTCTGTGACAGCCACTTCATACAGACAGACCTTAATGCTCTCTCTGCAACGATTTCTTCAGGCCTGTAACACCAGGGAATGATGTCACACAATACTCTGACACACGTTTTATTGACAGGAGCCTGATTAACTTTTCATGGATGCTGATTAAAGTTTTGCTAGTGGCTTAAATGGAAATAAAAATCCTAAGTTAACAAATCATACAGAGCCATTGAAGTTTTGACTTTATTTCTAACAGCTTTGTATATACTGGTGTATCCCTAGTGGGTTCAGGGAACTATTCTTGATTAATGGCCCAAGAAAATTATCATGAGTGGCAAGCATAGTATGAAAGTCAGCATTCTGATAGTTACCCTAGTGGGAACAAAATTTCAATAATATGATATAGTTATGCTTATTAGGTTTATCACCTATTACAAATGCAAGTGAAAGTGCCTACTGCACTCATCTTATTTGATTTCAGGAACCACCGAGATACTGGATGAAAGACAGCAACTGAGTTTCATTTTACACACCTCTCCTCCACAGCCACCAATAGTTCATCCATCCTGAGATGACATCCTAGCTTGTGTGGGCAAGAGGATTTTCCGGTGGCTAGATCATTCCCAGCCCAGGACACATCCTTCAGCTTCAGCTTCATGCTCTTGATTTTTCTGGTGGTAGGTCACTTGTTGTTACTGTTTACTCTGCTTGGGGTCTTCCTCTCCTCCTGCAGAATTGTGTGCGGTCCTGAGCATCCCTGTCCTCAGTCCCCTTCTCTTCTTCTTCTGTCCCATTTCCCAGAATACTCTCATCCACCAGCAAAATTTCACCTCTTGCCTCTGCATTGGTGATTCTTGCACCTTGCCTTCTCTTCCAGACCAGCTTTTGATCCAGGGCAAAATTCCAGCTTGTCTCTGTAGCTGTTCACTAGCAATCTCAATGGTAAACATAAAATTCCTATTTTTTCCACCAAGCCCTCATCAACACCACCACCATTATTGTTCCCACTGTTCAGACTAGCATTAGACATCATCTTTATTCCTTGGAGTCACACATTTAGGGAACAGCAATGTCTGATAAGTTGTCATTATTAAGATAATGCCTTTCTTGTCCATGTAAACAACTAAAATTTGTCATTCTGGCATCCTTTGTTTGGGCCCTCAACTACTGCAGGTTACTTTTCTCTGGCTTTGAAAAATGTGCGCTTGCCCTGAGGATGTGCATGCAGAATGCAGCTGCAGACAGTATTTCTTATGCTGTGACACTGTCTGTCTTCACTGCTGTGACAGACGCTTGGCTCCCAATCCTCTGCTGTGAAAAGCATTCACTGTATCTCCTCATTTGTAAAGAGTACTCAGGCTGGATCCCAATGCTCTGTCTTTCAAACATAATTTCATATTGAAATAAACCTCCCAGTAGTGGCTCAGTGAGCTGAGCCGCAGCCGTGGTCCAGACAGGATTTTCCTCTTTCTGCAGCAAAGTGGTGCCTTGTTAAGACCCAAGAAGTCGGTCATTCAGATCTCTCCATCGTGTCTTGCCTACTTCTTTAAGCCCTATGGTAGCAGAAAACTTTGCTCTGACGCGGGGTCCTTACCTGTGTACTAAAGTACTACCAGTAATAATCCGGAAAAAAATTAGAAACTTGCTACATCAGCAGAGAAATATTCTTTCTTAATAGCCCTACCTAGAAGGGGAGTTGAGGATCACTGTCCAATAACTGTCTACTTAACACATGGCAACAATTACAGCTTGAAAAATAAGACAAAAGTGAAAAGCTACTTTTTCATCCATCTTAAATTCTTCCACACATAATGAGACAGGTGAAAAATGTTTTACTTGGAGGTAGATGTCACTTGTGAAAGCTTTTAGTCACTAATTACAGAGAGGCTTTGCTTTGTAGCATACTTAACATCAATTCTACAGCAAATTCTGGTTTTAAAAAAATAGTTCTTAGATTAATTGATATGTGATTAAGTTGCCATTTTTTTTCCTAGGATTTCTGTGTTAAAGAATTTTTCTTGGCATTGTAAATCTATTCATTTTAGAAAAGAATTATTTCTAAGGGGGTTGTTTCAAGAAATTCAGAATGTTTTAACAAGTTCAAATTTGATAAATTAAAATATGCTTAAAGAAATATTTATGCACATCACATCAGGACACTGCTACCTGACACATCAGGACACTGCTACCATAGTACATATTGTCAAAAATTTAGAATTCTTTAAATGGAAATTTTTTTGTGATAACTTAGAAGTCACGTTTAATTTTAAGCAATTTCCTTGAAATTTTTACCCTCATTGCCCTATTAGTTCCTCTACAGTTTCTCTGCCTGCAAATAAAATTGAGAGCATTGTTGCTTTTCCCTCTGGAAAACCTGGGCTATATGTTCTAGCTGGCAGAGTTGAATTCAACCCCAGCTTCAGTATTTGCCCTAGTTTCTTCTTGGTTACAAAAGTAAAGATTAAGCACTTTGGACAGATTCTGCCAAAGGGATAATGAAGACTTCTGTGGAGATTGTAGTTTTAAGAATGTTTTTTTTTTTCTTTCTTTTGGAAATGCCAGAATGAATGAATGAAAACATAAACCTCCTTTCCTCATACAGCAGTGAATTCTTCTTAATGCAGAAAGTCCATGTTGGTCTGGGGTGTTTTTTGAATCTTCTTGTCCTCTTTGAAGCAGGTCTGAATTGAGCATATAGCGTTTGCAAAACAATTTTTCAAGGAAGATATGTTAGGAATCATTAATAGGCTACAGGTATAGTTCTGTTCTGACCACCCATTTTGTTCCATGGAAAACCCGAGGATAATTGGGATGCATGAATTTACAATAGAGACTTGCTTAGATGCCCTCACCTTGTGGTTACCCAGATTTGATCATGGTGAAATAAACAGCGAGATAAGTTACTTCAGTGTGAGTAGGTAAGGAGTTGGTGGACCAACTGGGTCAGGAAATTACTTTTCTCTGCTGGAGCTGAAATGTCATAACTGGCAAGTGCTTGATGACATCTTTCCCTTCCCAAAAGAAATCATTATCCAGTACAGGATTTTAGACAAGGTAGGGCAATAATTTGATTAAACTGGGTAATTTCCATGGAAGTGAGGTGGGAAAATCTCAAAATGGATATGACTGTTTTCAGGGGAATATAGTGAAGCTATGCAAAAAATAGTTTAGTCTGATGATTTCTTTTACATCTCCTTTTCTGCTGCAGACCAGCAAAAGCCTTGTCTGATATTTCTGGCATCGTTAAAATTCCTTAGACCTCCCTGTAACAGAGAGCTGGAAACTTTTTCTTGTCCTAGAAATGGATTTTTCAAAACTCTCTGGTCAGTCTTGCATCAGTCTGTAACTTTGCATAACCCAATAATAAAGGAGAGGGAAAAAATAACAAGTTTATACTTTATATGAGGTAATGTTGCCTCTATGCACAGCCCACAAGCTGTAGTTTCTTCATTCTGCTCTAAAGGGCTTTGCAATGAAGCCATTCTTGAAGGCCACAATATTTAGTTTGCTCTTCCTAGGTAACAGTTTCCGAGGTATTTTGGTGATGAGGTGAAACTGCAGAATCAGGCTGTTCTGCTGTGCTACCTTTATCACTGTAAAGCTGTTCTCTAAAGGTACTTAATAGTCTGAGGTATTGATTTAAGCTTCCTGATTAGCAGTCTGATACAAAACAGAGGGATTATAAATCTTGTGTAATATTTGAACAGGGAGATAAACACTGAAGCTTCCAGATAACAATACTTGCCTTTCTGAAAGAAATGCTGCTGTGGTAGAGTAAGCTTTACACATTTTAGAACACATTTCCAAAACATTTGTCGCATACTTAAATATATGGTGTTTCATTTTGATATCTGGAATAAAATTGTGAAAATTAATTTATCAGTCTCAGGTATTAAGTGAAAATCTATTCATTTCTTTCAGTAAGCAGCTCTTTGGGCTGGTATCTGTAGTTTTGGTATAAGTCATTGCCATTAAAAAGTCATAATTTACCAATAGGTATAAAATGCAGAGATATCTACAATGCTTTCCTTAACACTTTGAGAATACAAACTGCATTAACTCAGATGCTGAGAGACAGCAGCTACTGGTGAATTTTGACTTTTTTTAATGAGACTCGCTGCAAGTCTTAAATATCCTCTGTTCTTTCCACAAGTTCACTGAAAAAAAAAACCAAAAACAAAACAAAAAAATCACACAACCAAAAGAAAACCTAGCTAAAAGTGCAATTTCTAAGGCTATTAATTTCTATTTGATGTTTACTGAGGCATATTCCACTGCTTGGGAATGTATATAATCTAACAACATACACTATTTCAGCAGAATTAAAAATAATTCCAGAGAAAGACAATAATTTTGCTGAGAACCTGCCTGTATGAACACACTTCTTACGGCACCTTTTGACAAATTTAACCCTTCTGTGTTAAGTTTCGCCTAAAGATACAACATCCGAAAATTACTTGGATAGCTGTTGGGAGCACATTTTAGAAGGCTTCCCCTCCTGCTACATCTCCTAGTGCCAGGTGATCCTGGGGTGAAATTCCTTGTCTAAATTTATCTATGTCCAGGTCGTTGGCATTTGCTCTTTCACTAACATAATCATTCAGCTTCAATGGCTCCTTCCCCTTCCCTTCAGACAGAAAGGTCTGTCTGACTTTTCTTCTATACCCTTTCAGAAAGGAAAGCTGCGAATTGATGGTTCCGAAAACCAGAAAGAACCCTTTCTCATATGAATTATGGGATAGCTACAGACAATACAAACTAATACAATTAGTAAGTCCTGTGGGAAGACAAGATAGATGTTCTGCCTTGTGCATCATCCAGAAAAAGACAAACACCCTCCTCCCCAAAAACCCCAAAGCCACCTTACAGTTTAATTGCAGTTTCAGAATTATGACTGCAGTTAAGTGACATCTAGACGGTAAGACATCACAGATAGATATTTTTTTATGTCAAGATGAGCATGATGTTTTGACACCTGGAAAATCAAGTTATGACTTACAAACTGAGCAAATGTCATGTGTAAGTCATGGGAAGGGAATGAACATAGATGACTGAAATGTCATTTTCCTGAGTAATTTTTATGGCAAGGGCCACATTTAAATGCAAAGGTTCAGCCCAATGATTAACCCAGGAACAAGATGCTGCTGGTATATTAATTGACCTAATAAAGTATTCCACCTTAGGCAGCCTTTGTCTACATCCATTACATTACAGAACAAGCAGTCAGTCAGAGTAGTTATAATTCACACACACAAAAACTGTGTTAAAATAATGGATGTGATGTGTCAGCCTATATAAACTGCCAAAATGGAGCCAAGAAATCCACCCCTGAGTCAATAATACTCTGAAATATAGGGCTCAAGATTTAATCACCCCATTCTTGATTCATTCTGGTTTACCTGCATCACAGTAATGAATGTTGCATAAGCAAATGATGCTTCCTTGGTTGCTTCAGGATGATAATTAAAGCCCCATACCTTCCCTTTTCAAAAGGTTCTTTTCTACTTGATGAGTTCTTTTACTAATATTAGTTTAAATGTTATTTTCACAAATCCTGTGTCAGATATGTTTCTCAGAACAGGTCACTAGAAAAATATTTGATAAGGTCTTATGATTTTTTAGGGTCAGTGCAACCCTTCTCAGGGTTAAGCAAAACTCCAGATAACTTACACTAAGGGTCCCTGAACATCTTGAACTCTTCATAAGGAATTCATTGATAGGTAAGTGGTGGCATACTTGCCTTATATTAAACTTAGTTTACAGTATTCTGATTTGATTGGACAGCTGGTCTCCTTGAAAGGTATCTGATATCTGCTTAAGAGCACAGCAAAACCCATCTCCCTATCTATTCTTACACTTCAGGGAGGTAAATTTTACCATCATGGAGTGGGGGAAATGTAATGATGCCTGCAATGTTTAAAATGCAATCAGGAACCCCAAGGCAAGCTGGCCAAATTGAACATGGAAAGCTTTAGAAGAATACAACCTAGGAGAGTAGCTAGGGTGAAAATGTTAGTTTTCCCTCTTCAGCATATAAAATGGTGAAGTGTTTTCTTAAATTAGTGTTGGTTTTGAATTCTCATCCTACAGCCAAGCCTAATAAACGTAAGATAAATCTCTATTCCCTTCCACTCTTTCATGGATACGAGGGTAGTCTGGTAGGAAAGCAGGACACCTCACTAAAGTAAAAGTGAAAACGCTTCAATTTAATTGTACAATTTAGTCTTCAGTAGTCAGACCTAGAAAGAGTGTCTGCGTTCCCTGAAGGAGGAACGTCAAAAGAAGTGGTTTTCTTATTTGAATTTTCACACAGGTTTTGCATTCTGATTTGAAGTTTCACAAATATCTTTGTGAACGACCTGAACTGTCAAGAGGTCCTTATGGGAAAATCTGGCACCCCCAAACATATTGCTAAAATACAGTATCTGGTTTAGATTTGGTCCTTAGAATCTCATAACACTTGTTGGTTTAGTCTAAGGGGCATCCTTCAGATTCCCAACTCCAGGGGTTACTCCAAATATTTTAGTCTAGTTACAAATTTTCAGCATCTCCCTGTTCTGGGCTCTGAAAATGCAAATATCTTACTTGTTTTTAATGCAGCAGAATAACTAGCATGTGCAGGATGTATTGTTTCTCTGTTTCACAATTAGACTTTTAAATCTTGTTCTGATTGGGAGTTAATGCTTATGAACTAAGGATTCATCTATTCCTAGTTACACCTGCTCCCTCATCTCATGACAAAAACCTTAATGTTTTATTATGATCTTTTCCTTCTCATCTGAGGAACATAATAATCTCCAATCTCTTGCTTCCAATATGGTTATAAATTTCCTGACTTGTAGTCCACATTGCCAGGGACATTCATTAAGTGTACGTGTTAAACATCAAGTGAGGCTGAACAGCTCTGAGAGCTTTTCTCTAGTTTGGAGCTCGATTCGTATTTTATGTTGAAGGAAAAATTTTATTGTAAAAATCTTCTAGATCAAAAGCAGCATGGCCAGCAGGTCAAGGGAGGTGATTCTCCCCCTCTACTCTGCTTTTATGAGACCCCACCTGGAGCGCTGCCTCCTGCTCTGGGCACCCCAGGCATGAGAAGGACACTGAGGCTGTTGGTGTGAGTCCAGAAGAGGACACAAAAATGATCAGAAGGATGGAACAACTCTCCTGTGAAGACAGGCTGAGTTGGTGTTGTTTGGTCTGGAAAAGAGAAGGCTCTGGGGAGCCTTTATACAGCCTTTTAGTACCTAAAGAGGGCCTCCTGGAAAGCCGAAGAGCTTCTTTTCACTAGGGTATGTAGTGATAGGACAAGGCAAAATGGCTTTAAACTGACAGAGGTTAGGTTTAGATTAGATATCAGGAAGAAATATTTTACTGTGAGGGTGGTGAGGCCCTGGAACAGGTTGCACCGGGAAGTTGTGGATGCCCCATCCCTGGAAGTGTTCCAAGGCCAGGCTGGGTGGGACTTTGAGCATCCTGGTCTAGTGGATGGCATCTTTGCACACGGCAGGGAGTTAGAGCTAGATGATCTCGAAAGTCTCTCCTACCCACACCATTCTATGATTCCATGGTCTTCACAGCTCTTCTTCTTCTGAGGTTTTTAAAGGTCATCCCCCTCAGAAAACTTCTGACACGCAAGTGTCATATTTCAGTGCAACAGTAATACAGAATACAGACAAACCTACTACTGGTTCAAGTCCTTTTTTGTTCTGAAGCCAAGGAGAGAGGGAGGCCATTTAACTTTTCTCTCCACCCAGAAGATGATCACAGTTTTGAAAGTGGCTTGGTGAGAGGAGGTGTCAAAATGTCCAGTGAGAAACCAGTTTAGTCATTCCATTATGATTATCACAAAACCACAGCTATGATAGAATGATTGTGATTCTTTTATATTACAACATATACAAACAGAAAATAATCAGTAATGCAGGGATTCAATTACTTAAGGAATAATCACTTACCCTATAGTTTATGTCACTCTCCAGAACTGCAAAAACTTGGTCAGTTATGAAATAACCTGATCTGAATGTTGTGGTTTCAAACTGGGCACCTTGACTAAATTAAATAATTTAAAAATCATTAATATCTTTTTTAGAATTTGAATGGTTTCTAGAAAATAATCTCCAATTAGAAAGTGTATCCTATGTGTTAAACAATAGCTTTTGGAGTTTGTAACAATTTTCTTCTAAAATAATCAAGAAACTAATATATTAAGCAATTGCATTTGATACTTCCCTGAGTTTTCTTCCTTTGCAAGTATGTAAAGTGTCACTTACCTTTTAATCCAAAAATCTAATACATACTCAAATTCCCTTTTGGATCTAATAGAAAGTTTTGATCAATCTTTTTTAATAAAAAAACATAGACTGCCTTTGTATTTGTATTTCTTATATAAAAAAAGCCCAAACAAACAAACAAAAAACCAAATTATAAAAAAAAAAACAAACAACCTCCTGACAAAAGACCTACATCAAAATTTGCCCAACAATTTTGCCCAGGAGCATGGGTACAAGGGAATGAGGCACTAAAAGGTTGAGAGCTCAGATGAATTCATCTCTCCTCTAGTATGCTGATTCAGTCATAATTACATTTACAAGCCATGAATCCTCTTGAAATTTCTTCAGGACAAAGGTCATAGAGATGGAAGGAAAGGAAGAGCAATCAGCTTCCTAGCAGGGCATCACAATCCCTGGGCCTGAGAGGAGGTCCAGCACTCTGAATTCTGTTACCTCCCTTATTCTGATGTCTTCTGATCTTTTTACTTAATATTTGAATTGCACTATCCCCAGAGGCCTTGGCTGTGTTTTCAGTATAAACATGAGTTGGTCCTAGATCTGTGTGACTATATTTTTTTGTTTAGATTTTGGGGATGAATTCTGCTGTTTGTTTTTATGGTTAAGCTTATTAAAGAAAAATTTTCCACAAGGTACTTGATAGAATTATAGCAGTTTGCCATTGCTGGGTTTCTGCCATCATATATCATACTGTAGAGCTCCAAACTTCACAGAGAAAAATAGAGACCATTTATTTAGTCACCTCATAAGACAATTCTGCTGCCATAGGCAGCAGCACTAATCTTAAATTTGCTGACACCAAACCATGGTTGATTCTGTCCTCACCCTTTCCTTCCCTTACCAATGCTGCTATCATTCTCCTTCCCTGTTTTCCTAACTCTGTGCCCTCCCCTTTCCACCTCTAGAGCTCATTAGATCTTCTTGAGCCACTTTGACTCACTGTTGTAACAGAAAATGTTCAATTCTCTTTTTTTCCCCTGAAGTTAGTGAATTAAACAGGCTATCAAAGAGGATAAAGTGAGCACCAGCACGGAGAACATGTGGGAGTGGGAAAGGGGTAAAGGACATCCCCTTTTGGCTGTGGTTATCTGTTAATTCTCATCATATTTCAGGACACCATGCCCCAGAAGATGGTCAGGACACTCTAGTATCACTTTTGATGCTTGCAAATTACTGAATAACTCTTTTGGATAGTAGACATCCTCTTCCATGCCAGGGTTTCCGTGGTAGCAAAATCAGTTGTACCTTCTCTTGCCTTCAGCACTCATTCCCATGACATTGCCTGCCAGAATATATTATGCCTTCCACTGTTGCCATTTCACGTATTTGTACAGTGGAATTGCAACCAGATTAGCACGAAGAAAAGTGTAGGATAAAAAAAGCAGGGGTTTTATCAGTTCTTTTTAAAAAAATTCTGATCAAGCCTACAAACACTTTGCAAAACTCTTGGAATTGTAGTGACTTGCCAAAGAGCCAGAGGCGAGCAAGAATGCGCTACTCAAGAAAGAAAATGCAAATGTTCATTTAAGGAAGCTCACAAGTATCTTGGAAGGGAAAATGAAATCTAATCCCAGAAGGCAAGGGATGTGAATTTATCTTAATTTCTTCCCATCTAGCCCCTACCACCCCCAACCCTCCCCCCAAAAAAAAAAAAAAAAAAAAAAAAAAAAAGAAGCAGGGAGAAATTATAGAGGAAGGAAACAGGAGGTGTAATTTAAGAAAAGACATGTTGGAAGATTAGGTATAGTTTATATTTCAGAAGAGAAGGAAAAAGGATATTGGAGTGATGGTTCTGAAGAAACGCAAACATATTTCAATTTAAAAAAATGAGTGATTTGAATCAACATTGCTTGCTAATCTAACATGGAGAAAGGAAATCTAAATTGCTCTAAAATTCTGTAAGAGCTAAAATCCTACTTTATTCATAATTCATATATCTAAGTGTACTCTGCAAATGCCTGCTGTGTACTGATGCAGTGTGTTCCATTCACCCAGAAGAAGATTTTGCACTGGAAGTTGCTTGGTTGAGGAAGTAGACTTCATAGTATACAAAATCCTTTATCAAGCAAACATATATCTTTAAAAAATAATTAAAATACAAGTGAGACTTTTCTTTAGGCAACTTTCCCCAAACTGTCTTAGTCCTAGAGTCATAACAGGCGTATTTACTATGCCATATATCACTGACAGCTAAATTCAGAATGAGCTGTAATTCAATATTGGCAGCAGTGGTAAATTGGCTACAGTCTACTGAAGCTTTCTATTTTTTGCCCATATAATTTCTAGCTATCTTAGGGCACAGCTCTGTTGGAACCACAGATAGGACCCAACGCTTATATTCAGCTTCTTCAGTTTCTAGGTTATTTCATATTAAATGTCATTCTAAATGCATCCTAAATAGTGATATGCCTGAAACTCGTGAATCTGTGTCCAAATTTAGATGTGATTATATACTACATGTCGTTAGATTGAGTTCAGCTGGCTGAGGTAACTGCCAGACCAAACCAAAGGAAAATAACCTCCAAGATATGCCTGCAATGCTGCAGTAGCAGTGAAGAAAGAGGGATTGGTAACAGTGGATGGTGACAGGAACTTCTGCTAAAGATGGCAAAGGAATGTTGTTACTCAGTCAGAGCTTGCAGGACTCCCTTTCTAAAACTGCCAGTAAGATTTACGTCCTTACTGTGGGCAGGGGTAACATGCCCACGAGCAGCAAGGATATACATTTTTCTACAACACCTGATTAAGGTTGGGCTTTAGGCTTTGGCAAGGATCCCACAGGAGAAAACACCCCAAACCAGTGCAATCCTGCCTTACCTGCTGCCCTAACCAAGCCCCCGTCTCTCAACGGTGCCACTTGAGTTTGCCTGGGGATGAAGTGAAGTCACCAGGGTTATTGCCTTCAGCGGATGTCATCCCCTCTCCAAACTTCCTATCAGGTGGTTCCTCTGCTGGGTTCTGAATACTAGTAGTGCCCAGCAGTGAATTCAGGCCAGGAACGGAAAGATTCAAGAGCAGTAAACTGGAAAATCTTCTCCAAATTTACGGAAGGCTTAGCCGTTCCTGCTGGGATCTGGATTTTAATTCCCAGGAATCTGGAGGAAAATTGTATCCCTGCTTCAACATTTTTCTCTGGATGGCTAAAAACAGAGATGAATTTATCCCTAAATGTTTTGAACCTTTACTTTAAAGCCAAAAATGACCCCTCTAGCACACAGAATAGGTAGAAAACACACTCTGTTCTCTTTCATTCTCCTCCCACACTTCTGCTCCTCTCATCTCCATTTTTTCTTCAGTCTCATTTATTTTTTTCCATACTATTAAGCTGTAAGTAGTTGAAGCAATGACAATGATATAAGGCTGCTTCTTGCTGTATCCTCCATCCTTTACATGGGTGGATGGGTCCCTGTAACTGCAGCTAGTTTTAATCAATTTCTCTCAAATACATACTAGTTGTCATTTTTTCCCCAAATATTCTGAACTTTAAAAATACCTATTACCTATTTATAATTAACACAAGCTTTGAATGCACACAAGTCCATGTAACTTTTCGTTTTTAATTTGAATCTATTCTCCCTAGAGGAGTCTAGAATTCTTTATGAATTTATGAGTGTTGACTAAGAAAAAAAGAAACAACAAACAAATGCCCTTATATATCCTAGATTCTCCTCTGGGGAAAACTGTTGAGAGTTTACACTTGAAAAACAGCATTACTCATTAAGTTAAGTTGTTCTGAATCGTAAGAAATGTTCTACCATTCAGTAAAGGTCTAATTTAATGCCCATTGAATACCAAAGAAATAATCTCATTTATTTCTGTAGGCACTAAAACAGGCTGCTCTTGCAAATCATTTTGATTCACATAGTAGCATTCTTCAAATCCAGAAATGGGTTGAGCATCAGTATCCACGGAAGCAGGGTGAGGATGAGTTCTGTTGCACAGATGAAGCAGAAACAATCTTGTCATCATTAGGCAGAAGTGACTTGTGATTATTTGTAAGGGTAGTTCAGGGAACTGCAACACAATGAAACCAATGGGCAAACAACTGATGTATAGGAGGGTCAGCAAATATGATAGAAAAGGTGGAGTTAGAATTTGCTTATGTTTTATAGAAAAGAATTAAACCTTTTTCTGTGATTGCTAAGTTTGTTTCTCTCCCTGAGTGCCAGTGATTTTGCTAGAGTAGGTTTTTTGCTGCTCTGTCAGGTATTGTGTGTTATAAATTGTACAGAAGTCTGCCAGCTGAATAGGTGATGAAGATCTTTGATCACAGTTTTCAGTGATGAGACTAATTAGGAAAATAAGTCTAACCAAGGCTAAAGCTCACAAGCCAACCAACCGATGACCAAAGAATAAGAGTTGGAGATTGGGGAGCATTTATCCGTTTCTTAAAAGTAAAAAATTAAAAAACCCGAACAAATCAGCAGCTGTTGTGACTGAAATAATGGAATAAAGATACAGTAATTGAGTACAGGCATCCCAAAGGAGGTGTTCTTCTTCACTGATCATGTGGTTGAAGCTACTCTTTTGCGTGGCATCCTGCAGAAGTATTGAAAGAAATTATGGTTTAGGGCTACAGCTGGAGGCGAGGGTGAAATATGTGACTTAAAGACAAAATACAGGAGGGGAGATGTGAACAGTTCAAGAAGTACGGAAATTTGCTGATCTGAAGGGCCCGAATTGTAGATCACCAATGGATCTGTAAAGCATACACTTGGAGGATATGATGTCCAAAGGTGGAAAACCATCATTCTGTCCTGGAGGAAGAGTGGGCAGAAATGAAGGTACAACAGCAAAGAGAAGAAGCAGAGAGCCGCTTCAACAAAACTATATGTTAAAAGAGGCCTGCCACCAGAAGCGCTCCAGAGAAAAGGCATGATATTGCCTACGAAACAGAAATTGAAAAGGAGTAAGAGGTGAAATATTGTGATTATCCTGCATCCTGGGATGACTGGATACAGCTTTGAATGACTTGTGGTACTTCCATTGCATCACACCACTTCAGTTTTGCATCTCTGAGAAATTACACCTGAGCTCTACAGAGAAGCTGACAAGGAAATTGACGGTGGCTGGTCATTAGGAGTCGGATGAAAAGCCTCAGTGTGCACACACAACGTTTTACATCCATTTCTACTGTCATGTGCATGAGAGATCCTTTCATAGTGCAGCAGATGAACTTACCTTTCCTCCCCAGCACAGCTTTGGCAGCTCTCCTGCAGCAGGAATTCGTCACTTAAATCTCAGTCTTTATAATTCTCTTTTTCCTGCTGCTCTCATAAATGAAACTGGGATAGAAGTACGGGTAGATAACAGGAAAGAAATGTGGTGTCAGCCTTCAAAAAGAGAAAGATCGTAGTAATTACTGTCAGGAAAGTCTAGCTTCAGTCCCTTTTAAAATACTGGAATGAATAACAGTTTCTAACCATTTGGAAGATAGCAGAGGCATCAGGAGTAAGCACAGCTTACAAAAACAAACTGTAGCTGTTTCTTTTTGACAGAATTGCCAGATGAGAAGACTGTGACAGATCCAGTGTAGGGATTTTCTGCCTGTAATAACTTCATGAGAGAAGTTATATTTACAATTAATTCTTTAAATGAAGTGCAATACCACAGAGTAAAGATGGAGGTGACACAAGAGATAAATGTCTAGGGGGACTGGTGTTGGGCACCTGAGACATACTTACCATGTTCTCTGAGAAGGAGAGCTTCAGTGTTTGAGAATGGCTTTATGCTTGATAAAGCTCTACTCAGATTGAGCGTGGGGCCCTGGAGTAGCCTTTTGTTTAACCTGCTCGGAATGCATGTCTGAGGCCCTTCTTTCCTGCTTGCACTACCAATTAGATACTGGTACAAATGGTAGGTCTTTATTACCATTGCCTGCTTCCCTATGTTCACGTCATTTCCTCCTAGGAAGCCTGTCATTCTCATCCAGGGAGTCATATCATACGAAGAAGACAAACAGAAAGAATGTGTGATATTTATCATTCATTGCCTGCCCTGCCTTAGCAATGTTCTTCACAGGGGAAAAAATAACCACACATGGAAGTTTGATTTCTTTTCAGATAATGTTAATTTGGAAGGAGTAGCAATATAGATGATCACAGGAAGATGGTGAAAGAAAGATTCTTAGACGTATAAGAATAAAAAACTCACGAGAGAGGATCAAACATTGCCACCTAATAATTTATGTGGAGAGGAATGACAGCTATTGAGAAGAGTTATATGGAGGCACTCTCAAGGGTTTAGAAACAGAAAAGATTAAATTAAGGAAGGGCAAAATTTGGGCTGAATATCAGAAGAGTTTTCCTACTAGTGAGATTTAGACGATGCTGCAAAGAAATGGTCTAAATTCACCAGTTTTTAAGGGAAAAGCAGCTTAAAGTGTTATTTAGAAAATATAAGCAGATGGGGAGATTAGGCTGCATGTCTGCAATTTATGAGGTCTGATGCCCAAAAGAATTATTTGAAGAAATTTGAAGTTCATAACAACCTCCCTTTCTCTCTACAGCATGATGGAGTAAGTACCCCTACACTTCTTTTGGTGTAACACATTTGAAGTGTTTTCGGGAAAAAAATTGTTAACAGATCTCCTTTACCTGTACAATTATTTATACTTTGTTTTACAGCAGCATCTTGCAGTTCTACTTCACATTAGACCCCACTGAGCTAAGTGCTGTCAAGAAATACAATAAAAGCTATTTCTTTATCCCAGAGCTCTAATAATCTAAATGTAATAGATACGTCAACTAGCAAGTTTTACAAATCTTTGGGTATGGAACCAAGGACAGAGTAGGTAACACCACCACGATGACAAAATAGCATAAGCTAACGGTTTTGCAAGTTGTAGATTTTGTTTGTGCTATGAGCTCTTTAAAAATTGTATGTCTACTTCTATGTTGAAAAAAATTTCTATATTCATCTGTCACTGGAAGTGTGTATTACAGCCAGAATGTAACTGAGACCAAGTCAGATATATCTCATGTAAAGAATATGTACAAGGCACTGCATCTGTGAGCGGTATCAAAAAATGTTTGAGCATCCTCATGCCATGAGTTGTGAATACAAAAACATAGATGCCCTAACCAATCTTCTGCCTTCACTTTTGAAATGCAGGGCAGCATGTAAAGAGTGTGATTATGATCCCTTCTGCACCCAGAAACTCCTGATAAACATTCATTTCTGCATGACCACACCTGTCTGAAGGCAGGGTTGTGCTGCACAGTTCACAAGTGTGAGGACAGGGCTCTACAACTCACATCTATAACTTCTGAAAGAGGTTTTCCTCCTTTGTATTTTTGTAGATGTTGCTTTCTTACAAGGTGTTTTCAGATTCAAAATAAAAAGGAGCAGTGTTAGTGTTTTTTCACTACTTTATTACTCATGTTCATACTCATATATACTGTGATCTGAGCCATGAAGTTACCATATTTCTAGGGGATTTCCAGAGAATTGTTCTAAATTAACACTCTTGGTACTTCAGGTCAGATCTGGTTCCATGCATGTGCATGTTGTTTTAAAGATCCTGAAGTAATCAATTACCCCACTTTTTCTGTTTTCAAATTCTATGTTCTGCACTTTAACTGCAATGATAGTGTATTCATATAAAGTTTCTCCTTTTCCCAATACTCACCAACAATGTAAACTTCTGCACAAAGGGCTGAGAGTGGTGAGTGGGGGCTGTGAGAGCTGTGAGTTCTTCTCTCCCTGAGAAGAAAAATAAACCCTCTGTTTCTATATGCAAGAGGTAACACATGCTGGAACATGAGTGAATATAACACGAAGGTATTCCTTCAGGTTATTTTACTTGATGCAGTTTGACACCATCCTGTAAATGATATTCCCTTTGTTCGTATTGCTCTCAGTATTCACTGGCAACAAAAAGGAGAATTTTTCAAGCTTGACAGAAAGGGACCTTAGGTCTGCACTCCTTTTGCTCTTTTTCAGGACAGTGTTATTTGATATTTCCTCCAAACAGAGCACTAAAAAGCACCAGACTCAGCCTAGTGATGAAAAAAATACTATTTATTCCTTATTCTTTTCAAAATCATGCAGAGATAATTGCAGTTCTTTACTTTGTGTCAGCCTGTTGCATTATGAGATTTCAGATACAATCCTTGTTTTCTTTCTGTTATCGATATAATGACACATGGTCAGGAGCAATCTGTCCATATATAGAAGTTTCGGGAGCCTAGGCATATCTACCTGTGAATGGGAACTGAGGAGATGTAGCTAGTGGCTATTCAGATGAATGTCAATGGGAGAAAAGAGCCCTAAGGATATAGAGCTATACATACTCCCATCTGGATACTTCCTCCACTTCAAAGCATAGACAAAGCTGGAATCTCTAGCTGCAGGGTTTCACTCTATCTTATTCTGAAGAAATTCAGACAGCCTACAGTCTTTTAAGTGCATTGCTTTAAAGCTAAGTAACTGAAATATGAAGAAAACAAAGTTAATGGTGATCTACTTTAAAATGTGGTTCTGTAAGGACCTACAAGAACCCAAAGGGAGCCCATTTCTACTGACATCCGTCACAAACTTCCACTCCACACTGAGCAGGTAAATGCAGTGACTGGTGCAGGCAAGGGGGGCTTGCCACGGAGCAGCACGGGCAGCCTGCTCTGCCAGGCAAGTGGGTAGCTGAGGGACACACCAAAGGAGGCAGATGCAGCTGCTCACTAGCAAGGGTCACAGGCCCACAGTATTCCTGCAGGAAGAGCAGGACAACGCACGCATGCAGCCAGCAGACCACAGACTGCCGTAAGTCTGTAGTGATGAGGGAGGTCTGAGATCAAGCCAGAAGTGAAAGAGTAAGACAAGGCTGCCATAGGCAAGGTACAAGGCCAGGCACAGCATATCTACAAAATAGCTTGAGCAAAGGTTGCAGCTTCAGTGAAGCTCTCATATTACAGCATAGAGGATGCAGGAGTGGACAGTGTGAGTGAGGGCTTCTCACAGCTCTTTTTCACAGCTTTGCTATTTTCATGTCAGACTGGTCTAAGGTCATATAGCCGCGTCATACCCACGAAGGGAAAAGAAGAGGTACAGAGAAAGATGGTAGAGGCTCATAAAAGATGGATGATGCAGTCAGGACCCTGTAATGGTGTTCATAACATGTCCAGTTTATTTTTAGCAGGTGATTTTTAGGCAGTCTGACTAATGAGAGATGAAATATATCCACATAACCATGAAAGCTAATTTCATGGTTATGCAGACATAAGCTGGAAAATGCTGTATGAAGCTGTACACAATCTGCATGTTGGAAGAGTCCCTTGACTTGGGTACGTTCTCCATATACACATGTACATCTAATGCTTCACATCAAAATCCCTCTAATAGCTCCTCCGGAACCTTTAGCGTGGAAACTTGCCAGAAGCTTTTTTGAAAACTCCAATGCACAATACAGTGGATCACTTCTATCTACGTGCTGTTGACACTTCCACAAAACTCTATCATATCAGTGAGCCCAGACTCCCCTTTTCATAAGCCCTGATGCCTCTTTTGCCCAAAAGACTTTATTCACTTCTGGAATAAGAGAATTCACTCCTCATTACAGACTCTCCCACCTCACCAGGAGTGATCAGCCTAGCCAGCCTGCAGTTTCCAGGCTACCTTCTAGAAACTTTGTGGCTACAGGAGTGATGCTGGCAGTCAGCCAGGCCTCCATCACAGAGGGTGCTTGAAGCAGTTTGCATGCTTTGGTCAGCAGTTCTGCAATTTCACATATGAGTTCCCTAAGAGCTCCCAGGCAAACACCATCAGTCTGAGTGACTTATGAACACAGCTTCTCTACTTGGTCTGACGCTTCCTGTGTATTTACTTTAAAGTCATCTAGCTCATCTGACTTATTTACTACAAAGGAAGTGTAGACATATTTATGCCATGATTTACACTGAAATCAAAAAACCTAGAAATTTTCTTCAGGCTCCATTGTAGAACCTCTCAGTGTCATCCTATGAAAAGACACTGGGATTTTAAATCTAAAAAATATAAATGAGCCATAGCATGGATAAACCTTTAACCTGGTACCTTTGAAGGAATTTAGAATGGGGTTTCCATGCCAGCTGGACTCTAGAGGGCTCTGAAAGCTAAGGAAGATCTAAACTACTATAATGCTATTGATACCTAAATATACCAGGTAACTCCCCTGGCAGAGATGAGATCAGAATCTGGCCCTTGTGTATAATTCAAAATTATCTTGTCTGGTAAAGAAAGAAAGAGGTAGCAATAGTGAGATCCCCAGGTTTTTGTTATTTAAAATAATGGCCAAATATATCTATAAGGTTGTGAAGGATCTCAAAGGAAAAAGTACCTTGTAAGAAAATGACAAATATTGATTATTACATGGTAACAAAGCCATGAGACAAAGGCTCTGCTAATCTAAATCAGAGTGACTGCTACAAAGACTACAACAGAGACTTAGCAGAATTTGACATCTAGTGCTATACCTGTTATTTGGACTTTCTGAAGTCAGTAACTGTATTTTCTGTAGAAAGTTTACACAAGAGGTTGTTTTACATTCTATTTCCTCCAAAATCTAACAAAATAGTGATTTCCACCACAGTCAGATCCTCATTCAGGTGCAAGTACTGAAACCTGGAAATGAGATTCAACACCCATTTTGATGCAGATATAAGAATGTACACTGTCTCTGTTGCATAATCCACTCACCTATCATGTTAAAAATTTTTAGCAAAGATTTGTTCTTACAAGGCTGTGAAAGTTCAGCAAGGGAATAGATCTGACATTTTGCAATGAATTATTTCACAAATGTCTTCTTGTTTGGCCACTTCAGTTATTGTTTTGAAATAAAAAAAAAAAAAGGAGAAATCCAGTTAAATCACACCTAGAGCTCCTCAGAGGGAATAGGTCTGAATTATCGCTTACACGGCAGCTTGCCTCAAAACTTGAAGTTACTACCATCATAAATAAAGGCAAAATGTCAATAGCTATTTGAAGTTCTACTGCTATGCCAGCCTTTAATGTCTTTTCAAAATAAGGAGCTTCAGGGCTAATACAGTCCTCCTCTGGACAATGTACAGGACAGGAAGGAATAGGAATTTTTGTGGGCCTGCAGCTACTCTACCCCAAAATGTATGGTAACTGACTGCGGGAGCTTAGTCCTCAGACATAAAAAAATCATGCAAATATATCACTATCCACAGTTTAGCAGAATTATGCCAGTTTAGTTTAGCAAAGGGCCCAAGCACAAAATTATGTATAATAAAAAATAAACTTGAGAGTTTCATGAAATATTCAGGGTTGGTTTGTTTTACTAAAGCTTTTCTTGCTCAACTTTGAAGCATGAGGAAAACTGGTATGTCTAGATGACCATAATGTCCAAAATATGTATTTAGGAGGACATTATAAAGGACCTGGCAAGTTTCTTTTTTGTGTCTAAAAAGCAAACGATTAAGGTTTCCTTGATGCTTTTGGTGCATCCAGAATCAAGGCTCATCTCTTTTTCAGTTTAAAAGGCATTTATTGCCATTCTTCATAGGGAAAAGAGTCTTCAATTGCTAGACCTGAAAGCTTGTCAGTGTGATTTTTCCTAAAAATCACAGCTTTTCAGAGTTACTCTCCTGAAAGGAGCAAACTTTTAAGGCATGTTATTTCATAGAACTGACACAAAAGGATAGATGCTTTTCACAATCTATTTCTAAGATCTGTAACTCAAGAAAAGTTCACCTAATTCACCTTCAATTTTGACAAAAGGAAGTGTATGTGCAAATCTCTGCATCCAAAATGTGAAGTATCTGTGACCTAGTAACAAGGAGTGTGGAAGAGGGAAGGCAAAGACAGATATATCGTGTTATTACAGAAGTTAGCGTTCAATAGCTAAAACTGCAACTGCAGAAAATGGGGTTTAAATTATATTTTTTCCAAGCATTTAGGGACAGTCACATTTTAAAAGGTTGACTTTCTATTTGTACTCTCTGTCAAATTTAACAGTGGCCATTCACAGTTCAAATTCTTTTCTGAAACAACACAGGAAAGCCCTGTCCTGGATTCCCAATGACTTCTACCAGTTAACATGACCAGCAAGCTCAAATACAGCTTCATGCATTGACAGCATTATCTGCCTGCAGCACAATCATATTACTTTCCAGATGTTGGATAAAAATATTCCAGAGGGTTTAGACTAATGGATCCAGTCTGCCAATGTACCTCATGTGTAGCCCCAGCTGTTAAAGCCACTTTATAAGCTGACACAACAGAAAGAAGCAAAACTCTTCCTGAATGAGTGTTCCTGCTCAGTTTGTACTGCTGTCACTTCAGTCATTTTGCTCGACTGACCAAGTCCAGGCTGTAAATTGGAGAGGTTACAGCATATAGCATGTGAACAAGCGTACAACTGTAACATGTTGGGGTATGACAGACTTGGATAAATCTCAGGAGTGCTGGTTGAGACAACTGACCCACAAACCTGTGTTATTCAGCATCTCTGCACCATACAAGTTTTCACGTCTTTTGAAGTCAAACATCTGCTAGAAAACTTCATTCTTTCCTTGCTTATGTGCAGAATATCAAGAACCTAACAGCCCTTAACTGGAATATATTTATGTCTTCTCACAATAAAGCGGGCTGGTGCATGCGTTTTGGCAACTCCAGTAACCAACCTGAGGATGGAAATTTTACAGGTGACTAAAGTCAAACATCTTGTGATTCTGCAAACAGTCTAAGTGAGGGCCTTTGAGTTCTCCTGGAACACAGAGCAATGCACCTGCACCTCCCTCTTAGTAGGACTCCTCTCAGAACTCACAAACTCTCAAGTTTATGACACTCAAAGGACCATCACCAAAAGCTGACAAGGTGTGGGCTGATACCCCTACTCCTCGAGGCTCAGCCCTCCCCCTTGCAAATACCAAGGCAGTCCACATGAGCATTTCACTGACAGTTGGGAATTTTTCACAACTTTATCTTTGTGCATACTGCTTTTTGTGTGCCAGTGTGTGTGAATTGATTTGAATGCCCTATAGCAAGCATAGCATAAATATTGCCATGTCAGATCTGTTGCAGTGGGGATCCTGCAACACGCATATACCAAACCAGGAGTCCCATGGAAAGGAAATATATATGGACAGACAGATTCTTGCTAGCTGTTTCAGAGATGTTTATTTCTCCAGCCGCATGGCCGGAGCTCTGCTCAGGAACTGTTCCAGTCACGGGACCAAGGGTCCTTCTGCCCGCGCAGGGAACACAAACCAACCAATGGGAACGAGGCTGAGCAGGGGCAGGGAATCCCCGTGTCTGTGCCCTCAGGGCCCCTCTCCCACAGATCTATAATTGTCATAATTTTAATTGTAGTAAATTCTACTGAATCACTTTAAAAATGTTAAATTATGTGATTGATTAAAAGTTACTGCATCCTTTTCCTTTAGACATAAATTGTCAAGTCTAAACCTCTTTGGCAAAGGGGTCCACTGCACCTTGTGATCCAGCTGAAGGGTTTCTCTTATTCCTTTTCACCCTCACCCTTTTCCATCCTTACTGTTTTCATTCCGACCTCCTGTAAGTCATTCTAAATTTATTCTATTTTGATTTTCCTTTGTATGTTTGTAGTGGGTTGACCCTGCTTGGAGGCCAGGCTCCCACCAAAGTCACTCTGTAACTCCCATCAGCAACTGGACAGGAGAGAGAATAATGAAGGGTTGATGGATTAAGATAAAAGTCTGGGAGATACCAGTCACCAAACACCATCATAGGCAAAACAGACTCATATTGGGGATATTAATAGAATTTATAAATAAAAAAAATCAGAGCAAGATAATGAGAAGTAAAACAAATCTTAAAAACACCTTCCCCCCTGTGATAGACTGGAAGGATTGCTGGCTAAAAACATTTTGGGCACGTGTGTGGGGAAAGGGGGCAGTTCGGACCTTGCTCTGATGAGGTAGTGCCCTGCTCCACACCCCTCATCCCTCTTGGCCTGTATCCCAGCCCTGCAGTGGCCACCAGCCCCTGGTATACTGCAGGCAGTGCTCCACACCCATCCCTGAAGCCCCAGTCTAGCCCCAGAGTGGTCAAATGAGCAGAAGCCCCACCTGGGGAAATGGCCCAGGAAAGCCAAAGGGTACTTAACCCAGGACATAAGGCAAGGAGGTCTTGACCCTACCTCCTCTTGGAAGTTCTATCAGCTGAACAGCACTGGAACCAGGAGTGGTAGCTAGACTTGTTCTTTTCTATATCTTTTCTGTCTTTCTCTCTTTCTCTTTCTTCCTCTAATTCTCTCTTCTTGGACTTTTGAGTAACCTAAAATTGGACAGGCTTGTAGTTTGTGAAGTTGAATGGTCTAAGTTAATGTTTTGTGAAGTGTCTTATGTTGATCAAATGCTGTTCCAAGCTTTTGCCAACATTCTCTAATTTTCTGAAGTTGCCAGTAAAGTTTGTTTTTTTAGTTTTGACCTCTTGAAAATATCTTGTTGGTATTTATCCTGTGCATCTAACTCAGAGTACACTAAAAACAGCCTTAAGCCCTTTTAACACTTTGGCTCATTGAGCCAGATTTTTGCGCCTGACACCCCAACTCCTCTCTTCTTCCCAGCTCTACCTCCTCCCCCTCAGTGGCATAGGGAGAGGGGGAATGGGGGTTACCATCAGTTGTAGAGGTCACCCCTGTAGCATCCCCACTACCAAAATTTGTCCATGCAAACCTAACACAGCGTTTCATTCATGCAGTAAGTAGTAGAGTGAACTTTGTCAAAAGTTGTTGTGCTTTTCCAAATTTTTATTAAACCTTCTTTCACTAATACTTTTCATGATGATTCTTTGTGTGACATAAAGCACTCACTCATGACAGTGTGTTGTCAAAAAACATATGTAATTTTTTTCTCCCCTTCCTCAAACTTAATGCTTCTGAAGAGCATAAGGCATATCAACACATTTTAAAAACTCACAGTCTTAGGGAAGCTTCCTTAAAGTTTATGAGGAATAACTCCATCTCCTAATGAGAAAAAACCTGAAAACCTCAGATCAAGCAAAGCATGTTTAGATAAAAATTTCCTACAGTTTTAAAAAATATAACAACCTCCTCTATCTGTGCTTTAAAAAAATGAAACCAAGTTTCCTCTTTCCCTAATGACATAAAAACACAGTGTGTCACTTAAACTGAATTAGAGGAACCAGTGATGTTTTGTCTGATTTCTACTCCTCTTCACAAAGCAGGCAGGCATGTGGAGTATTTCTGCTTCATCTGCAGCAGTGTATTTTTGACTGAATATACAGTAAGAGATATTGCAGGTCAAACTGCCACCTGGTTTACATTACTGAGGTGGGGAGGAAATGAGATTGGGCAATTAAAAGATAATAATCTTCCAGGTCATCTGGTGAAACACTGTAAGGAGAAGTACGAAGTTTTATTTCATAATCATAATGAAAACAATGGGCTCTTTTCCTTGTTTACTTCATTATATTTCGCTGTTCATGGATTTCCATTAGACTCTTACTGACTACCACATATGGACTTGAGAAGAAAATCAACCTAATGGAGGTACCAAACAGAAAACAACACAACCCTTAAAAAGTGGCCCTGTGTTAGATATTAAAAAAGGATTTGACCATCATTTCTTCCTGTATCCACATGGGATATTTCTTGCCAATTCTACAGTTCTAGGTCTGGGGAGATTTGTTTCAGAAATCTTGGGGAATATTTCAATAAATATTAATTAATCCCAACTGAACCTCAGTTTTGCATTAAAAAAATGCATGAGACTTAGCATATTTGATCTCTATGATTGTGCATTAAACCTTTGCCAGATGCAATATTCTTTAGAAGTTGATTTTAAACTCGAATGTTGGTGAAAAATCATTTATTTTGATAATTGAAGTTCAAAAGACATCTCCAGTAATCTGGTAACATTTATCTATGTGTTTCATAAACACCTGAGTAGTCCTATTGAAGTCAAAGAGATTGCTTGTGTACTTCAAGTGTTTCTAAGTCAGGAAGCTTCTTCTGAAACTTTTTTTTAAAACTACTTTTTTTAAAGCCTAGAAGTAGGGAAACGGAAAAAATTCAACCAATTCGTTATCTATTGTGAATTATTCCTTCCAGTAGCATTTTGTTAGTGACAAATGAGCATAATTGAAGCTCTGACTGAGAGCTGATGATAAAGAAAAGACAATTCCAAAATGTAACTTACTTCATTGTTACCACTAGAAAAAGCAAATGCTTGAGCATTTGTTTATATTCAGTCTTTTGTGTAGAGGACTGAGATGGGGCATTCAATTGCAAAGTAGCATTATCTCACGCTGAAAAGTGGAGAAGTTAGTAATTCCTACATTATGACCTCTCCTAACTGCTGACTGAGGTGTGCGGCATCAAACAACTTGCTTAAATCCTTATGCTCTGGGACCCATGACCATTATGCTGAGATAATTGAAGTAAAGCCTTCAGGGTATTATGAACATGAAACCTGCAAGCTCCTAGTCCACCTGTGGGTGGCTGGTGATGCTTAGCACAGTATATCATTTGACTGGGCACACTTTCTTCCAAGGATGCCCACAGTGTTCTTCATCAAGACAAATTATAATATAGAAATGATATAATATAGTAGTCTCTAGATATAATATTTACTTTTGAGATGCGAGTCAACCACTAAGCAAAATCTTTTCAACAGCAAGATTTTAGTCTTTTGTTACACCTTTCGTAAAGCCAGTGCAGAAAAAATGTTTACATTTCTAATGTAGGGTAAGTGAAAGGCATTAGAGATGTGAAAGAGAATACAGAATTTCAGAGCAGTGACATATTACTGCCTTTTACTGAACAATCCAAAAATCACTTTGGCTTTCATAGGAAATTAAAGCCTAAAGTCAGAATGCACATAAAATGAAGACCAAGAAGAAAAAGTCTCTTAAAAAAAGAGAAATGTCTCAATTATAACCAGATATTATTGGTATAATTTAATTTTATTTTCATTAGCTCTTACTTAATCTCTCAGTGGGCTGATCTGCACAGAAAAAGATGCCAAAAATATATTACATTAATTCCCAAAATCACAAATTTCATGTGAGTTTATTTTAAAAGGTCGTAAGTTGCTCAGTGCCCTCCAACTCTGCATCTGCTGCAAAACTTCATGGATGTTATTTATCCTGTATTCAGACTCTTCAGAAAAAGTTGTCCATTCTCTGATGTATTATTCACAAAGCACTAATCCCTATGGGACCTTAGTCTCGCAGGGTTTCTTTGCTTTCAGTTGTAATACGAATACAAATTAATTTTTATTGATGACAATGATATCTTCTGAGAATCACTGCATTCCCTATTATTTGGATAAATGAATATAAATCTGTTTTAAGAGAGGAAGATTTATTCCTAAATACAGCTATTGAAAAGATCACTGCATGTTTTAAGCTTGTATCTGTTCAGAATGCTGCTCACAGGACACAGTTTGTTCATTATGTTGACAAATATAATGTTGTGGTTTAATTATTTATGGATTTTTAATTATTGAAAGCATTACTTAGCAGTCTACCAGGAAATATATCATGCTATATATTCTGAAGGTAATAAAAACTTAATGATCAGAGGGCCAATGGCAGCAGTTCTCTGAAATTACATCTTTGATGAGAAGTGTCAGAGTGGTTGCAAGTTTTGGGACAGGGAGGAAGGAAAAACGGTAATAGGTAACCCGGTAACAAATGTTTTCAGCTATGTGAAAGGTTGATGAGTACATAGCATTTGCATAATGTGACCCTTGGGCTTGCCTAAACCGCGCTTTATTTGTCCTTAAAAGTACCCTAGCAATGTGAAGTCTACTGCAACTCCATCAAGACTAGTACTAGTGGAAACAGAGTGCTCGGGACTGTTTTTTAGCTCCACACTAACAGGGTTTAGACAATGACATAGCAAAAATATTTGTAGATAAAAGACATGTTTCTCCACCTAGGCCTATTCCACAGAGGGAGCAGTATCAGCCTGAGGGGGGTTGGGATAGACAGATGTAGATGAGGCCTTTATGGTTATTTTGGGGGGTTTTTTTTGGTTGGTTGGTTTTTTTTCCTGATAGCTTCCTTTTTAAATCAAAGTAGACTCTAAAGCTGATTTATTATTTTAAAAAAGAGAACAATATTTGAACAACTGTCTGGTTAGTGTCTCCATACTGTGGTAAGGAGTTAATTTGGTAAACTAAAAGGGCTACAAGAAGGTGTCAAAGAAAAATATTACACTTCTTTTCTTCTCAATTACCACTGTATAAAATATGATTATAAAGCACAGGAAATTCAATAGAACAAGCTGGCAGGCACATATACCAGTGGAATTAAGTCTCTGGTTTTTCTTACTCTCCTTTTAATAGAAGCATTTCTATTAAACTCATATTTCTACTAAAATATTAAAGTTTCTTGAAAACTCAACAGGCTGCATTGATCCAAAGTATATCACTGTTGCTTTAGGTTACACGCTGATTAGAGATATCAGGAACATGTTGTACTTAACAGAGTCAAGAAGTTCTTTTTTTTTTTTTAAACCTCTTAAGTTCCAGTAGAATTTATTTGAAACTTAGAATCAGACATAATGTATCAATTCAGTTTTACTTCTGTAACATGTTTTCGCCAGGACTTAGATGGTAGCAACAGGGGATGCTTCTAAACCACTGATTCTTGTCCGGCCCAAAAGTTGAGAAATTAGCTAAACTTTGTGATAGTCCCCAGAATAATTTTCCCCACTTACAAACATGAATGACCTGACTCAAGCAATATTTTCTTAGGAGAAGCAAAGCACAAAAAAGGCAGGAAAATGGAGTAATATATACTCTCTTAAACATTGAATAACACTGTTTCACAAACCTTTTCTATGGTAATGCTTTTGCCTAGCCTTCTGCATTCACACTTTGTGACTGTCAAAGATCACAGGACTCAGTGCAAGCTGTCTCAGATCTTGTGCTCTAAGCCAGTTTTGCTGCTGTAAACTCCTTCCAGCCAGCCCCTATTTCACCAGTTATTCTAGCAATGGTCCCGAGCATTACAGCTGTTACAGTTCTCTGGAATGCAAGAAACATTTAAAAGCATCACTACTTTTCAAGGAAAACTAGAGTCTTTCGTCCTCCTTATTTTTTCCCTATAGCTACACACACACACACACTTCTTTGCCTTACTCTAGGGTGAGCTTTTACCTGAACACCAATGAGCATAATTATTCTACTCAGGCATCTGTACCATATATAAACACAAATTTTCTCCACTGTTTGGTATTAACAAAAGTGCTTTCCAAACAGAAAATAAATGGGGTTTAAGCCTATCGATCTGTCCTTTGTATTTACACCTTCCTTTTCTTCCTCAGAAAACAGCAGCATGCACCTCTCTTGCCTCTTGTCCCCAAAATTCGCCTGCTGTTGCTTTGCCTTTGCTTCCAGCCTCAGCTGCCAAGGTATCACAAGTAGCTGGAACTGCTGCATGAGAAGCAGCACCAGCTCCACCAGCCCAGACAAAGCCCTGTGAAGCTAGCCTGTAAATCACCAGTCCTTCCCTGCAGTTCCCTTTCTTCCAAGATTTCACACTAGATGTAATATGTCTACTTATAGTCTAGTCTAATTATAGATCACAGGAGGTGTGGTCCCACTCGAGCTCCTTTCTTTTTCTTTTTTTTCATTGGCTCTGGCAATCACAATGCCATTGGATAAATGGGGTCAAGTAATTAATCCAACAGAGAATGAGCCTGCCATAAGAAATTACTCATTTACTTGGGAGATCAATGAGCTTTTGAGCTCACCACATGATCTCCAGATCTGTCTCAAGGGAGGACGCACTTGTATATGCCTAGGGAAAAAAAAGAGATGAGAATTGTGCCTTTTGGCATCAACCTGGTTGAATGTAGGTTGGTTGCACTGTGAAGCAACATCTCAAATATGCCTCTATGGAGAATATGTTGTCCTAGCCCACCTATAATGACATAAAGAATGAAAAGGAAATTTCATCTTTTTTTTTCCTCTTTTGCAACCTGCTGCCCAGAGCATTTCACTGTCATTATGCCATTATCATATTACTTCTTCTCATGTAAGACAAAATCAAAAAGAAGTGTCAAAGAATCCTTCACCTATGGGTACTCTTCTAAGTACCACTCACACAAATGCTTGAAAAATCCATATTTCCTTTGGTCTGTCTGTAATACGAGCTCACCAAACCATGCCATTAGCATTAAGCTGTATCTAAGAATTTGGATGTTCATTGAAGAAAAAATTTCTCCTCCATTGCAAAAAGGCTCTGAAACCTGTTTCTAGAAGAAACAGAAAGCAGTAGAAGGGCCAGTATATAACAGTAAAATTAATTTATATATTGAACACTTGATTTTTTTTTTCCCCAGTTTTTTGCCATATTTGCCTAAAAAGCAAAGAGAGTTGTTTCTGAACTCAGGTTGTTTAATTTGCACAGTTCCTTGCAAGTTTCCTTCCACAGTTCTAACCTCAAGTCATGAAAAAATGAAATTCCTAGAAATCCTTCTTCACCTGACCAACAGGATTTCACTGCTCCTTGTTACTTTCGTAAACAAAATTTAAAAAGGGGAAAAGGAACTGGGGGGGCAAGTGTATAGTTCTGCTTTAAAAGCCATCTCAGTTCATGAGACATTCCATGTATTCCAGTTAAATGATTAGGAGAACACATACAAAATGCTGTTCAACTTCCAAAAGCTTAACAGAAAAGTAACATCCTTTCTCAGCTGCAGCTCAGTCCTTGCTTTGGATAAACTGCAAGGCTGCAAGTAACACAAAAGGGAAGCTCAGAGGTGCTGAAGGCATGACTGAGTTGTCTCTTTCTATAGTGAGCCTCCAAGGAGCTGCCCAAATAACCTGGGAGAAGATTTATGTGTCTGACAGAAGACGTTTATAAGAAAAGTGAGGCAGGAAACAGCAAAGGATTGGGAAGAGTTCACTATAACTGCTTTATTTTTAAGTTTCTGGGCCAGGACCTGGAGGACTGGGAGAGATGGAGGTTTTTCCTCTAACCTCCAGTGGAAAGTGTTTTTAATATAGGCAGAATCAAGAAAATGAGTGCCACACAGCCTAACATAGAGATGATAGATTTCTGTCCTCTTAGCTCCCTACACACATTCTGAACACATCCTGAGTGGGAAGGCAGTCTGACCAGCGTACCGTCAGACACAAATGTATAAGAGTACTGGGGGAAAACAGTAACTAATGCAGGAAAGGGAAAGCTGCAGCAGCATTCCCCATTCTTAACCCTTTTCATAAGCATGACTATTACAGGTTACAAAGAGATAATCATCCCATGAGCTACAGTTTAAATCTGCCATTTATCATTTTTTTTTTAATTCACATTTTTAAATGATGCAATTCACTAACTTCATGTGAGAATAACTGCTGTGATACTAGCTGGTCTTATTCCACCTGTTCACCCTCAAACCCTGAAATTTTAAGTGTGTATTTTAATAAAAAAGTGAAGACTAGCATTTAACCAGATACGCAGAATCCACAGAATCCACATTCACTGATCTGAACATTCTTTGAACAAACTAAATTAATTGTAATACATTCTTTGAAAAAAACCCACGATAATTACAATATTTTCCCTTTTTTTAATTTTTTAGAGTTTTATTGATTTTTGCAAATTTTTATTATGTTTGACATCTACTTTCTATGGGTGGATGTGGCTCTCTGTGAAGTGAACGGCAGTGACAGCTGCTGAAGGTTTTCTGAGTGACAAGAGTTTTCAACGTTGGGTCCATGCGCATTCAAAATGTATTTATGTAGGGAGATAGATCCCTAGATCTGACTTTTATCATGCATGTTTCTGGGTATCTTGTAGTGTTTTCTTTTCTAGCAGTGCAAGAAGCCTCTTTGTAGAAGAATTTATAAAGGTCTCAATTATGTGTGACGGTGTTATAAAACACAAGGAGGTAAAATGTGTGTTGAAAATCCAGGCATGTCCACTGATGCAGCCCTTTCTTTAATTCTGTTCATGAATCAGCATAGCATAAAAACTGCTTCACGACAGAAGATTATCTTGTCTGGAATGTGGTGGTATAAATTTGATATGCAAAGGATCTGTGCTGTCCTGGTTTTTTGCGTGTAAGACACCACCACCAAACCCGAACAGAATACAAAGAATACAAAGAAAGAAAGCAAAATGGAAGAAAAAATATGTTTTTCATGCCTATAACTGAGTGCAAAATCCATATTCTGTTTCTTTATAGCCTGTTCTCTCATTTTGTTTGGGAGTTCTTTGAGGCATGAGTTTGTGTGGTCAAACTTAATGGTGGGGTAGTTCCAAATACTTGCAGCTCTCTGACAGAGAGTGATGTCTGCCTGCACCAGCTCATGTTGTTGTACTGCCTTGGATAGGTTTATATTTGTCCCATTCTCAAAAATGCAACAATTTAATAATTTCTGATAGAAATGAGGAGTTGGAAATAATTTCTAGACAAAGCTTCTAGTAAGACCACAGGAGATACAAGATTTTTATTCCTCAGTAACTTCAGCTAGAGCGGGTATATTTTAGCAAAAACATGTATTTTTGCAGTTAGTAGCAAAAAAACGCTAAGGTAAAATAGGGAGCTAAAAGAGTTGCATTCAGAAAAAAAACTGTTCAATCACTCCCAAGTAAAAACTCACTAAGAAGCAGACTATCAGCAGGGTTAGAAAACAATGGCATTTGAAACATCTGACTTGCACATCATGCACTTATTTCAACTGAGTAGATGTATTAAAGACTCCAAATGACATTCTTCTGATCAAGCACATTCTCATTGTCCATACAAGCAGATTTTTCTACTACACTGTCAAATTTCCCCAGATACTAGGTTAAAATATCCCCCTTTAGATTATATTTCTAGTTGAATTACATCACAGCAGTCAGGAAAAAATAATGATCATGTAGAAGCAAGGTGTTTGTTGCTATTAAAATTTTTTGAGTGTGACATCCTTAGCAATATGTTGCATGTCTTTAAAATCCTGTTACAGCACATAGGATGGGCTACGAGATCGCGGTGTGAATCTAGGGAAGAGACGGTGCTTTAGTGCCTTTCTCCTTGTTCTGTTCAGTTCTGCATGGTTGCAGCGCATACACCACAAATACGCAGCATTTTTAACAGGCTTGTCCCTTGACATTTCTTCTTAACTGACAGTCCTAGGTGAGGCAGTACAGAACAAATTCTAGGAAGGGAATGGGGGAAAACTGAGATCACAAAGAAAATAAACTAAATACATGGAAGCAGCAACGTCCACAGTGATACACAGGAACAGACAGACACACACACACACACACACGGTCATTAAATTCACCCTGTGTCCTGCGTAAGACTTTCATTCATTATTATAATGATGTCATCAAATGTCCTCCCTCAAACAAATCTAAAATTGTGTTTTGAAGCTGCGTTCTTTCTGGTGAGTGTGTTTTGTCTGCTGAGCTTCTTCCCCTTCCTCTCTGAGATAATAGTACCCACTATCAAGAAAATGCAAGAGAAAGTTTTGTACCTTTGTGCTGGATTTGGGCAGAAGGCTGAAACCTGCTGTGCACACCACAGTGTTCCTCTCCCAGCATAACTAACAAAAACACTGTTGGGAAGAAAAACACAGTGACAGATTATGGGATTCTTGAGTACACGGTCAAGCCTAACAGCTGCCATGATTACCAGGATGAGGCACAAACAACCACATTCATCTGTGGTGCAAATCCATTGATGTCAGCAGATGAAACTGGCTCTGAGAAATGTGGCTGCTCTGCTGTAGGTTTGTTTCTGAGGGAAGGGAGGGTAAGCAGTAGAAAAAAAAAAGCAAAGCATTAAGTAAATATGCAAATTGCAGTCTAATATGCAAAGTCTCTAGGTTTGTTGCTCCAAATACTCCAATAAATAAAGAAAGCTCTCCATTTGGCAACATATTCGCACATAACACTGTGTACTTTCCACATAAAGCTTTCCAAGTCAACTGGCTAATTATTATTATTATTTTCTCTTCTGCTGTTAGAAAAGCACCTTCCACAAAAACAAGAGCCTTGTTTAGTTGATCTCTCTTTGAGGATTTATATATCGGATTAATTAGCAGTTGGAACAGGACTCACTCCCTCTCACAGCTTCCGTTCTCCCATTAACAGTCTGTGGCTTGGTGCTGAATCTCAGAAGACAGTCCTGCTATTTACTGTTCTGTTTAGTGTGTTTTAGATTGCTAATTCTTATCTACTTAAACACAACTGATGATGTCAGGACAGCCACGAAGCAAAGGCAGTTTGTAATGACTAGTCATAATGTCACTGCTGATCCTAACACTTTTGTAAACTAATCATCTTTCCTTTTATTTCATTCCTAAGCATTAAAGCCCTATAAAAGAATAATTAGTATGAGAGTTTTGGGAGAATAACATCTTTTTTATTTGTATTGCTAATTTTGTTAACTACAGTCTTAATTTGGAAATAATTTGCTGAAGGTCTTCTTTGCATATTGTTGTCCCTCAGTGCGTGCTTAATTCCTCAAAAATGATTCTGCATTACAGAGGGGCCATTTTAGCATTCCTAAGTGGTCACACTGCTCTTGCCCCCCGTTCGTCCCCAACCCAGACTGAAATACGTCAGTGACTTGACTAAACCGTACTTCCCTTTGCCTTCAAGACCTCTGTGTGAGGATAAGCCAGCACCCAGATGAAATTGCTTTAACTGCAGCAGGATCAGATTAGAACTTCTCAGATGGAGGGGTTTTCAGCCACTGGGAGCTGGCAGAAGGGGGTTTTACCCCTCGCGTGCCAACACAAACAAGCCCAGAGATCAACGCTGAAACCCCTCTGGAAGGTGGCACTCGGTGCCCAACACACAGTGAAAACGGGGTAGAGCTCCTCACCCAAAAGGGGCTGTATCCTTCTGTCGCTGTAAGGCAGGCACGCAGGCGAAGGCAAAGAAGTAAAGAGAGGGGATTCTCCGTATGTGTTCCGTACAGGTTTACTCCCCTGGAACGACAAAAAGGCCAATTCAGGGGAGAGTCCAGGGATCTTATACTGGGTACAGAATAGGTGGGGAAAGGGATCTCAACCAGTGGGATAGAGACAAGCAGGTGGGATTGACAGGAAGGGAACCAATGGGAACAACACATAGGAGGGACTCAGGGAAGGAGCCAATGGGGGCGTCGAGGAACAAGAACTTTCTAGAACTAATACATATTAAAGAAGGAAAATGAATATACATAACTTCATACATAAAACAAGATAGACAAAATATTCACCAATCAGGGGAAAACGTGCAAAAGACAAAACAAGGGAATCCTGGTTTTCAGCATGACTGGAAGTTACATGCTAAACTTGGGTTCCTGACCACCACAGCTGGTTGTCTGAGTTTTCCTCAGGAGAAAGAGTGGCTCGAGACACTTGCACTGCCATACTCAGACCTGAGAAAATGCACAAAAGCTGAACAGGAGACATCATATCCTGCCTCCATTTTTGAGCATTGGTGTCTGATGGTGTCATACAGCCTGACAGGCTGCCAGACGGGCTGTAATAGCAGCTCAGCAAGAGCTGTTGCATGCGGTGCACCCTGCAGTAGGGTTCTCTAGGCAGTTCCACAAGCTGCAGCAAGCTTTCCTCAGCAGCAGGGACAGAGCATGTCTGCAGAGCAGCATACTTGAGTTTTGGGCCAGCTAGTTCCTGGGGATGCCCCCTTGGGACCTGAGCCTCAGGTGACACAGTTGGCTTGTGCCCAGCCTGCTCACAGGGCTTGTGGAGAAGCGCTGGTCTGCCTCCTGCACCACTCTAAGGAATCCCATTCTTAAAGTTTTAAAAACTGCAGAGGTTGCAGTCAGATGCTGGGTGAGTCATTTTCTTTCCTTCCCCTCGTTTTCCCCATCAGAAATGATAATATTCTCCTCTGGCAAAACTACAGAGGGAGCATTCAGAAGACAATACCCCTTTCCAAAAGCCACCCACAATAACAAGAAACTTAGACATCCCAAGTGCATTGAACTGCATGTTAGGGGATTTCCAGACAATTGCACTTCCAGCTTCAGCTCTATCCAAGGAGAACATTTAACACAGATAAAGAGTAGGATTCATATTTGATTTTGCTTATATCAACAAAACTAAGATCCAAACCCAGTTCATTACAGTTAATTGCAGAAGTTGCACTGGCTTCAAATTGGATGCCAAATTGAATGCCTAATGAAAGACTTAATAATCCGCATTTTAAACGTGGCGCTGGATACCTGTCCTGTGCAGAGATGCAGAAATTTTAATCTCAGAAGATGTATTTGCACTTGGCTACATATCACCTTTAATTAAATTTCACCCAAGAGGTTTTTTTTCTGTACTTTTTTTTAAATTTAAAGACAAAAACAAAAGCTCTTTCAAGAACTAAAGATCTGACCTTTTTTGAGGGTTGCTTACATTGTGCGAATTACATTCTTCCGTAGATTTTTATTAACTGTAGTGATAAAATCTTGTGAATATCTCATAACCAATACGAAGTTATTAGTCTTAACTCAAAACTTTAAACTGCTCCTATTTTTAGTAGTCTAGGGCCTGTCTGTTAGCCAACAGTTGGGAACATATATAATGTTTGAAAGTATTCCTGTACCCAGTTTGACCAAGAGGGGAAGATTATGGACCAAGTTTTAAGAATCTTTTGATCCCAATGAATTGTCAAAATTTTTTGGTCTTTCAAAATCCAGTTTCCAGCAGGAAACTTATTATCATGGATGAATGGTAAAAAATATACACTTATACATCTAAGTGGGCTTTGTACATATTTTGAAGTCTGCCTTATTTTGGTTTTGTTTGCAGGTGGAAGAGGGGACTAGAAGGGCCTTATTGAAGGCCTTATTTTTAGACTGAACTGATTAACCACATAACAGACCTTAACAGTTTAAAACCATGTTGTACATCCACTTTAATTATTATCTCAGCCTTTCTACAGCCAGCCCATTTCCTGCAGCCTTCCATTAGAAGCTGAAGTGTTTTCCTGATACTCCTTTCTTTTCCATTCTGTGATCCTGTGATTCCGTGATTCTGTGATGTGTTCAGTATCCTACTTATTTGGTCTAATATTTTCCTTCTTGTTTTCTCGTCTAGACACTTGTCACCACAACAGTAGTAACTTTCTACTAGTCTGATAGGTAAATAGCTAAACTGTTTATGGAGATTCCTTTAATTTACTAGCAAGTTTGATATTTTGCAAATCCTTCTGAGTTTGTCTGAGGAGAAGAATAATCCAAACATCATTAATAATCCAATAAATAATGAACTACTTTTGGAATCCAGCTGGAAATTTTTAAGGAAATTTCAGAAGAATTTAAAAAGAAAGAAATCAGATTTGCAAAATGGGTCATTAAAGCTATATCTACCTCCTATGGCAGGAAAAAAAAAATGTTTGTCTAAAATAAATCATCCATCTTTATCTGCTCCTGATCTGCACTACATAAGGTGCAATCTCCTTTGTAGTCTGCTTCTGGACTCTGCCCATTATTGTTTCTTTTTCATTTCCTACTTAAAAAAAACAGTGATGATTTTCCAATAATAATCACCTTATCTGCAGGTCAGATTTAGCATATGCATTCCATTATTACCATGTCCAAAGAAACTGCTCTCACTGCTATTGAGTAATAACTTGCTTTACAGTGGTTCAAGTTCATTTATGACTGGGCTCTTTCATAGATACCTGTGAGAGTTCTGTGTCATGTAGATATTTTGATACAGAGAAAGCTGCAAGTAGATTTAAGGCTCCCTGAGAAATGGAGACAACATGAAAATTCACAGAGATCTAGTAGTATTATTTGACAACCAATCTGAAATACAGCAAGAGAACCCAAAAGCATCCCTTTCCAAGTGACATTCTCAGAGCAACTTTCACATTGTGCTGTGCTGTAAATCTTCAATGTCCCAGTATTAAATTTCTGCAGTGGGATTAAACATGTGCACCAAGAAACAGTTTCCAAGCAACATCAAGACCCCCATCATGAACACACCCCGTTCGACCTTGAGTGGACAGACAGGCAGACAAGAACCAGTTTTCCTACTGGGACATGTTGTGACATTTGTCTCAAGGATGTGGATGGTCTCTTCAACTCTCAGGTGCACCAGGTAGCACCGCTACCTTCCATACACACAGCCTAGCTAGAAGAGAGTACAACAGCTGGAAATGGTAACCCTTTTCTACTCCCTTGTTACACCCAGTCCTGTCACACACACCAAAATTTTTTATCTTAACAGGTACAATCCTTTTACAGGGCAAAAATAAACTCTGCAGTTCTGTATGGCATGCACTGAATTTCCCTCCCAACTTCTCTGCCTGGTACTGAACTGAGTTTAACTCACGAGGATACTATTTCCCTCAAGAAAAATTGTCTTTCCCACTGAAGTTTCAAAGCACTTTTCTTTGTATTTCTTTGGACACTGTAATCTCTCTGCATTACTGAGAGCAAATCACTTCCTGACATGTCTTACAAGAGTTATTTCCTCATCCATGATGTTTACCAATGGTATTGAAATCTCAAAACACTGTTTTCATGGCTTATAGATACATTACCAGCTAACTGCATGAGAGGCTTTCCCTTACAGAGAAATTAACTTGCTTTGCCAGGAATCAAAGTTAATGTCATCAAGTAGCATTAAGTGGTCGATCAACTGTTTGTAGCTGTGATGCTGTGATCTCATCAGTCACAACCCATCACAACTCACTAATGATAATTTGATTCACAAAGCCCAGCTAGTTCAACTGGGAGTGTACTTTGGATTTTGTTGGACAAAGCAGGTGGCACCAAAACAATTAACTTGAAATTTATTTATTGGTATATATGTGATTGAAAAAAAAAAAAAAAAAGCACTCACTTTGATACAGAGAAGGAGGCAGAGACTCTCGGAAGACAGAGACTGTGCAGGGAAGTCACAAAATCTTATTTCAATCACTTGTATCATGACTCTTCAAATCCACATTGTTAAAGATATTCATCAAGATGAATTTACTACAGTAGTGTCAAATCTCTTGTAATTATGTTGCCTTTGCATTGCTTGTAGGTACCACAGATTTTTACTTTGCTAAATAATTACTTCAGGAACCATACACTAAACTTAATGAGACACAGTCTGCTCTAGCCACCAACTTCTGGCAGACCTTATCAAGGTGTATTCCTTTTTCACTACCTATTGGAAAAAAATCAAAAGTGGTAGATGAAAGAGTACTTAATAAGCACTATGTAATATCTTCTCCACACAGGAAGGACTCCAAATTGAAAGAACATGTGAAAAACCTCAAAGATGGACACAACTGCATGCAGTAGAAAAGGGGAAGATGGAAAGGGATATGAAGACAAGGAGGAAATAGGCCAAAGAAATGGAGATGGGGAAACAAACAGCAAAAAATACGTGAGTCACCATAATTCTTGTTATGATTTACACTGGTCTATAGATTTCCATGTTGAAGACACTCCGTTTTTCAGGCTCTCCTGCCATAACAAAAAGTATTTAGACTTCGGAGAATAATGTAAACATTTGTAAAGTAAAAGCAGGTTGTGAGAAAAGTCCTGTTCTGAAATATCTGATTCAAAAATATTATAAAAAATTGTCCCATTTTGACTTCTGAGCATTCAGTTGTGCAAACTAATATATGTGTATATTAAAAATATATGTGTTCACACACATTTTCTAATTATCTGTTTGTGAACATTTAAAGATTTAGCTTTTTGTTCACAGACAAGCTGAGGACATTTTTTTCAGGAAATCATTTATTCTCATAAAATGGAGAAACTTTCTTCATTCTTGTGTAAATAGCAAAAGAACAAACAGATACTATTAGGAATCTCTGGAGCAGTGTTCTGGTGTTATCTACTATCAATTCCCAGCTCAGAGGTACCAAGACAGGCTGGGAAGGCTGTAGCTTCTGCCACTGGCACCAGCCATCAAGGTGTGTGGGTTTGTGTTGCATTACAGTGGTGAAAATATGCCTTCTTCCCTAAGTTCCTCTGCTCTCCCTCCCAAAGTCCATGTTTGCATTTCCTACAGGGTTCCTAAACTGCATTTCCTACAGGGTTCCTAAACTGCATTTTAGAATTTCTCCATCAAACCTCTGTTCAGCTATTATACAGACATAATTAATAAAGCATTTTAACCAACAGAAAGCTCATTCATGAATTTGTCTTGATAAGCTTCATCTCAGTGTTCTGAGATGACTGAAATGAGAAGTCAAACAGTATCTTGGAAGAAGAAAGTGTCATTTACTGCAACTATCTGCAACATAAAGGATTTTAAATTTCATGATAAAGCTATGCAAGAAGCATGAGAAGCAGCAATGCAGTCAAAATTAAATTTTTCTTTTTAATAGGAAAGTACATTAATGTGCATTTGTCGCCAATATTTACCCTGCTTTAATTGTTTTACTGAAATATAAAGGCATGTGTTTCTAATTACATGGAGATAACTGCTGTTCACACTACAGGGATCCTTTGTTTAAAAGCAATACTTGCCATTCTTTAAAGGATGTTGGAGAAATAATTTAGAAAGAACAAAGTCGTGAACTTTTGTTCAGTCAAAGCAGTGAGTAACTTTAAAAATAATGCAGCTTGCTTTTTTTGTTCAGTTTAAAATGGATTTAAAATTTTAGATTTATTTTGTCTGATAAAATTGTCCTATCTTTAACTCACAGCTGTATTTATTTTAGCATGTGAAATTCAATAATAGCTTAAAAAATTATATAATAATTACGAAAGAATTAAAGCAGATGTATATGTATCATGAAAGAGTGTAAAAAATGTGTCTTTTAATAGCAGCTTCTAATAGGGCATGTTGTCCATGGTAATAGCATTAAATTCTGTACGTAGGTGGATCCAAATACAGCAAATTGTTACTATTTCTCTTTGAAGAAAAAGATCACATCAGCTTGAACTTCATGGTTTTATTTCCTTTCTCTGTTCAGTTAATGGTGTCAAGCAGCCACATACAGTTAACAGCAAGAAAGCAAATATTTGCTCCACTTCAAATGAAAATAGTCAGATGCAGTTATCAAAGGCATTAATATGTATTTAATGAGTTCACAGAAATACCCCCTGGTTTTCCAAGAGATGTGAAAACTGTCATAGTACAAACTTTCTCCAAACTATGATCTCCCCAGAACAAACAAGACATCCCCTGATTTAGTGAAAATTTCACTGTCTACAGCATTAATGTGAGAATGCTCACAAAACATAATCCCCTCAGTACCTGCACATTACTGAGACTACAGAGATAAAGTCAGTTTTATGATTTTGAAAAATAACTGGCAGCACTGAAGAATGAACCAACCAATTATGCCCTGAAGCAACCAGTGTGACTTTGAATAGAAATAAGACATTGTAAGGTTATTTAATACAATATTTCAAAGAGAGTGTGACGATTTTCTCATATTCTGCATGTAGTCAGTGTTTTCTTTGTACAGTGCAGGATATTGTGCTTAAATAATTGTTGACATTTTATGCACATGGTGCATATATTCTGGAATATAATAAAGATTAAAGGAGTTTCCTGGGCCGCTGGAGACATTATGTGTCATTGATAGAATGCCAGAAAAGAGAAAGCACCAACAAACCAAGCTCACAGAAAGTGTTCTATAGCTAATAACAACTGTCCTCCTGTCACCTCGAGATGAGAGGAAGGTTACAGCACAAAAAAATCCTGTCTACACTCTAGCTGAGGGACTCTTAGGAAGTATACTATTTAGACTCTGGCCCCTTCTGCCAATCTTGATTAGTGATCTCCAAGAATACGATGACAGCTCTACAGATTTGCCGTCCATAGGTTATGTTGCCAGAAATATTCTCACTCATCAATATATTGTTTTGCTAAAATATCCATGTTAATTTTCAATAAGAGTTTCTTTGTTTTTTTAACAGAGCTCATATGTGAATATCTATTGCAGTGACACCCTGAACTTCTGTATTTAGTAAGGAATAGTCTATTGGTAGACAGGACTGTGGAACACACTGCTTAGATGCTCTCTTTCCTGAAGAATATCAGTTCAGTCAAATGGATTTACACATTTTTAAAGTCAGAAGGGAACATTAGGATAAACTAATCTGAAATTCTGTGTTAACAAGAAACATTTCTGTATGTAGCACATATAAAAATGGGCTGATAATGCTAGAAATAATCACCACCATTTAGAATTTTCTCTGTCAAGTATCAAGTAACATGGCATCAGCTCTGAGGATAGAGAATCATTCATATTTTGTTGAAGGGAAATAGACACATGGATACATAAATACACATGGACCTTGGATATAGCACAGCAAATAGATTTATGTTGTCACCTAACCAGAATTAAGCAATACCTAGTTGCCACATCCATTTCAATGCCCACTCTACAGAATCCCATTGCCAGTCAAAGCAATGGATATGGATATGGATATGTACCAACCATCTCTTTGAAAGATGATGGTGTAAATATCTGAGCATCTGACACAACTGCTCTGTCATGTGCCTCTTTAAATTCCAGTGCTGAAGAATAGCATGGACTTTGTAACACATTTTCCCACTACTATTCCCAAACTGAAGCAAGTGGGTCACATTTACTCAGAGCCCCGTACTGTTACATAGCCTTGTCTTAGAGTTCCTTCAGCTCCCCAGTTCCCAGTGCTTGAAAATTTCCCTCCAGAAAGGAAAAGCCACCACTTCCTACTAAGCAGGTTATAAAATTAGTTTACTTTAAAATGGTGGTATTATCCCTGCTTCTGAAAGTAGAAAGCAACCTTAGAGTGAGAAATGCTCAATACAGTTGTTCAAATACAACACCTTGGAAACCACAGTGGGTAGTCAGGGAAGTTAAAAGAGCGACAAGAACACCCTTGCTGAGGGCTACATCTCCCTCTTTCTATTCAAAAAGAGCTGTTCCAAAACCAGGCAGAATAACTGGGATTCAGAGAAGTCTTTCATGACACTTTTACCTTGTTAGTTAAATAGATCTATGAATTCACACTGGTATCACTACCCTTGGGCTGTGGCAGCCCTGGGATTTCTAGGAAAGGTAGTAAAGCCCAAAGATGCAGTGTATAATTTTCACCTAAACTTCTCAGGACCGGAGGGAAGAGCACATCTTCTGCAATGAATTTTCTTTACATTTTTTTTTATATGGGAGGCCAGACGGGAGAGTGATAAGGGATCTAGTTGCAGGGCTTGGCAGTGAAACAGAAAAAAAGACAGCAGTTTTGGTGGTAATTTTAGTTCACTTAGCCAGATAATGTTTCCATGATTCTCTACAACTACTTCCCTTTTCACACCATTGAGTTTTTCTAGTCTCTGATGTTTACTTTTCTCTCAAAGTAAGGATGTAACAAGTACCTTCTATATTGTCCCATAAGCAAGGGAGACAGGACTACAGAACTAGCTATTTTCCCACTAAATGGAGAAGGACAAAGATTCATGTCCAGGTTTCCCTGTGTCTTAACTGGAGAGGGCAGATTCAGTCTGCAGTGGTTTCTGTATTATTTTGTCCAAAGGTTACCTTTTTATACTTCTTCAGTTTAGCCTTTCTCATCCCCTCCTCTTGTTTCAGTCCCTGAAAGTAAGACTTGTTTTTGAAAAGGATTTTCTGTTCTGTTTTAGCATAACCCTAGTGCGATTAGAAACTTAACTTAGTCCCCCATTAGTCCTAAACTCAGTGCATCATAGGTTTGTTGAGTTGGGATGGATGCATTTCTCATCACTTAATTGATGTCTCAATAACTGCATTTCTCATCTTCTGCATTAAGGATTTCTTCTCTGTTTCTCATTTTTTGCTTTCCATGAGCCCTAAAGTTACCATCCATTAAAAATATAAAAAAATAGAATCAAAGAATCACAGAATCATTTAGGTTGGAAAAGACCTTTGAGATCACTGAGTCCAGGCTTTGATCACCACTTTGTCAGCTAGACCATGGTACTACCATATGCTTCTTGAACACCACCAAGGATGATGACTTCACCACCTGCCTGGGCAGTCCATTCCAATGTTTAACAACCCTTTCCACGAAGAAGTTATTCCTGATGTACAGCCTGAACCTTCTCTGGCACAACTTAAGGCTATGTCCTCTCATCCTAAGAGGTATTAAGTATCTCAGCCTTTTCCTCATCCTTGGTGACTATGTTCCCCTCTGCGTCCAATAAAGATGGAGATTTTCCTTGGCCCTCCTTCTGTTGGTAACATATTTATAAAAGCACTTACTATCTTTCACAGCAGTGCCCAGATTGAATTCTAGTTTAACTTCCACCTTTCTAATTTTCTTTCTGCATGACATAATGGCATCCTTATACTCTTCCTGAGTTTCCTATCCCTTCTTCCAAAAGTCATAAACCTTCATTTTTTCCCCCGAGTTCCTGTGAGAGCCGGGCTGGTCTTCTTACCCAATAGCTCCTGTTTCAGCACTTAGGGCTGGCCTGCTCCTGCACCTTTAAAGCCTAACTTTTTAATAGCCCTATATGTTTTTTAAATTTACAGGCAATTAAATTTTCATTCTTAACACTTTCAGTCAAGAAAATTGGTGGCCATCTGTGTAAGAGAATCAAAGTTATGTTATATTATTAATCAATGTGTACTAAATAACTGAGAACTCAACTTTCCAGTAAAATGAGACTGCATGAGCTGGCTGCTAAATGATTTTCTTGCACAATGTTAAGGTAAATACACTCTTTCCTAGGCCTAGAAAAAGAGTTAAAAGTTGAGTGTGTTGTTTTAACACAGAGTGCTAAACAAAGCTAATTTTGAAAGATTGGATGTGCCAGAATGTGAAATGAATACTAGCATAACCAAACTGGGACTCAGCTTACAGATACAACAGTTTGCAGTGGCTTCCAATGCCATTTCAGCACAAAACTGATCCTGCCTTTATCCTTTAACTTTCACATGTCCAGGTGTGTCTGTTTAAAAAGTTCTCATACAGACATTTTCAAACTACAAACTATTCCATATTGAGTTAAGTGTACACATATAGTAAAGATACTGAAATAACAAAAAAATAACATAACTGTACATTGAAATACTAGTAAAAAGCATACTGGTTTTTTTTCAAAATGAAAAAACATGGCATTTTAGTATCTTTACATCACAAGAAAATTATTTCCTATATAAATGTATGCAATCAAGAAATGTTCAGGCAATGGCATTGCTTCATTGGCTCAACATCCCTAAATATTATAATTTAGGTCTTAAGGTTTAATTAGCAGAATACAGTTTGGGCAAATGAACAGCATGGAGGTGCCAAAACATGAAATCCTAAAAATAGGAACCCATAAATCTTCCCGCTGCGGTGCACATATGCAGCTGTACAGTATCTGATGGATTGAAAACTCTGCCTGAGAACAGCATTAAGATTCACAGCAGCAGAGGAACTCAACTGAACAAATTTCATAGGGCAGCAGGAATTTATCATGTTTGTTCTGTCAATGTAACTCACATCTCACTCGCTAAACCCCATAAAGGAGCACAGGAAGCAAAGAGAGAAAGGCAGAGGAGAGGAAATGGAGTGATATCAAACAGGGATTTTTTAAAGAGATTTATACATAAGCTACTTTGAGATCACATTGTTTCTTGAGAAAGAAAGAAAATGTAAAATAAAAGAACCATTAACTAGTATATTGTTTTATTTTGCACTGTGTTTCATGACATAGTGCTTTTTTGAGGTGCTCTGTCAAAATACCAATTCCCAAACCTTTTCAAAGGAGTGCATACTGTATTTCCACTTGAAGAGAAGTAGATCATAAACCCATAAGGTGAGCTCCTACAGCAATCACTTTGACAGTTCTTAGGACAGTAGCCAACAGAAATGTTTTCTTCAGAAAAAGGATATAAAATGAGTCCATCCAATCTTTTCTGTTCTTGTTTGGCCTTTGTTTAAATCATGGAGCCTAAAAAGCAGTCTTCCTTTCTGGGCAGGATGGATTTCCCCTGTGTGATTGGCAAGAAGAGGTATGAAAAATCATACCTTGATTGGCTTCAGGATCATGATATAAACCGAAGCTCAGAGGAGTCCAAGAGAGAGAATTTTCTTCCACCACACCCATCTGAAGATGGAAAGTAAGCATCTCTGGTCAGCCTAATTTACCCAGGTGACAATATTGTTTCTACTATGAATTCTACCAGCTAGGTTTCATCACTGGGGGTAAGACTTGTTTTGGAGGTGTAAAGGTGAGAGAGAACTGGTATTGAACTCCAAAGGATGTCTGGGGACTTGTACAGAATATGCCATGGAGCAAATGCCTTAAAGATTATGAGTAACAAATAAGACTTAGTATCAAACTCTAGATCAGTATAACGCTGTGGATTGACTCTTTGGAGCACAGTATCCTAGGAAATATTCAAATCACATCTGTGTAGACAGAGGCTCCCGAAGGTGGTTGTTCATTGAAATAGCAGTGCTGTGAACTTTGCAGTCAGTGTTACCCAGTTAGCAGCACACAGTTCACTGTACAGAGATGTGACAGATGGTGACTCTAGTTCCTATAACACAGCAGGAGAAGAGCTGATATCCCAGAACAAAGCCAACTAGCTCAGCATCAACATAGGACCTGACAAAACATTTCTTCACAAATGAACTAACCAGATACAGACGGAGGGCAAACATTTGCAGACAGACTTAAGGCACAGTTTACCCCTCTCAGTGCAGAGAAGCTCAGGTATCGAAGTCTGTATTACCTGCAGAAACAGAAGCAGGAACAGCTGCTCCTAAGATGCTACAGAGCAATCAAGCTGATTAGAGAGGTGCTAAAGACCAAACAATTTTCTCTACATGGTGCTGTCACATAAAAGTCTCCATTTGCAGCTCTGCACCATGCTCCATTTTCCACTGCACCAATGCCCTAAAAGGCTGCTCCTACCTTAAGTGGGTGGTGCTTAGGTATGGCTGTGCAGTGGCTAAACTCCAGGGGACACCCTGTGTTCTTAAGATTCTTGTACATAAATAGATATGCCAAATTTCCATGTGTTTTTTTAATGTGCCTTTCTTGTTTTTCTAAATAAAAAGATAGTAGGGAGCCCATAATCTCAAGGACTTCTTGAACTGTATCAGAGGAATGACATCTCCAAAACTGACCAGAGAAAGTGGATTTAAAATTCCAGGAGCTGCAAGGCAGGAATAATGTACCAGAAAGGGGTTCAAACCTTAATTTTATTGAGAGAAAGTCCTTTTGTGTAATCTAATTCAAGTCTTTGTGCCTCTTATTGACATCTGACAAAAGACTCCTGAGCTAAATAAATGAGATTTTAAGAGAGATTAGGTGTTTCTTGGCCCTTTTCTTAAGAAATCATTGCTTTTGACTAATGTCTCAGAACCTATCTCACAGTGATCGCAATAGAGGAAAGGACAGTGAAGGATTGTGTGGAGTAAAGCACCTACCTTTGGCTGGATTTACTTACAGATCAGGCCTTTCTGCTCTATACAAAATGAAAAGTAAACTCAGTGAATGCTCTGTCTACCTGTGGAGTTGTTTCTTGGATTCTAGAGAGCAGAATAAGTATTTCTTCTAAACTTTTTAATTAAGATAAAGATTGGTGGGGTTTTTTGGTTGGTTGGTTCGGTTTTCTCCAAATAGGCTATTTTAGGTGTATGCTGTTCATACCTGTACAGGAAAAAAACACATAGTCCCAAAATAAACCTGGCAACTTGTCTTTTTTCAGACATCTTTTCAAGTACAGGTGTTGGGGTTTTAGTTTAGTCTTAGGTTTTTTTTCCTGTTAAAGGAATTTTCTCCCATATGCATGTTGCCAGGGGACAAATAGCTGTACTTAAGAAAGACAAAAAGGGGGGTGGGGCGGGCCTGGCTACTCCTTTGTCTACACCTGGGTGTGTGTTCAGCTCGCTCTCAGCGTCCGGAGAGAGAAGCTGCAAAGAAAGGAGCTGCTGGGGTTTTTTTTTGCTGGAAACAACGCCGGGATCCCAAAAGCCGCTTTCCCTGCCCTGCTGGAGGCCGAGCTGTGGCTGCCCTGCTCCGCTGCTGCTTTGAGCTTTCGCTACGCTGTAGCCGTGCTCTCCCTGCCTGCCTGGACCTCCGGGGGGTTCCCCCTTTTGGATACATCTAGTCTGCCACCCGGGATTTGTGTTTGTGCCTGCCGCTCCAGCCTGCCGTTCCAGCCTGCCGTTCCAGCCTGCTGTTCCCGAGAGTCCGGGATCGGCTGCCCAGGGGTTTGTGAAGCCTTTGTCCCATCCCTTCCCGGGATCCCAGGGCACCGGTGCCGCGTGCTCCCCGAGCTCGCTCCGGAGCGCCCCCTGCAGCCGCGGGGGAACCATCGCACCTGCCCTGCTCACCGGGAGCCGCCAGCGCCCCTGCCGGCTGCGAGCAGAACTGCACCCGAGGGGAAAGGGCCTGACAGCCGAGAAGGCTGGGACTGGGTTTGTGATTGCTGTTACTGCCAGAGTTGTTGTTGTTTTGTTTGACTGGTTATATACATATATATATATATATATATAGTAAAGAACTGTTATTCCTATTTCCCACATCTTTGCCTAAAGACCCTTGATTTCAAAATATAATAACTCAGAGGGAACGGGGTTATATCTGCCACTTCAAGGGAGGCTTCTGCCTTCCTTAGCAGACATCTGTCTTTAAAAACCAAGACAACAGGCTAACTGGAATGTAAGAAACATCTAGAAAACAGCCTTCATATGTGTGCATGTGTGAGACAGAGTTGGGTACATCAAATCTAAAATATTACCTTACATTGTCAGAAAATGCAGATTGAGGACAATGATTTAGTGACCAAATACTCCGACCTGTGTGGTGATGTTTCATTCCAAGACTTTCCTGGTTCAACCCGCATTTTTTAAAGCAGTATGAAATGTTTAATGTTTGTCAAATTACTTCTTTTGAATGTTTTTTTTTTAATATTCCTAAACATAACTGTCTTGTGACAGTGTGCTGAACAGATAAACAACATTTAATTTTTCCATTTAAAATGAGCAAATTTCACTAAATAGAGTACAGGTATTTTCTACATTTTAAGGAAACAAGAAGGATTGCTAGTCATTAACATAAAAGTATGGCATTTGCAGCTTGCTATCTCTACTACTATATTCTTCCTAAAGGACATTCCTAAATGGGGAAAACAACTGGTATAGCTATAAAATAATAACCTACTCCATCAGGTGTAAGTCATGCAAGCTTGGAGCTGTAGGGCTCATTTTATGTTCATTCACTAGGGGTGGAGTTTGGACTCCCATTCCTTTCTGTTCCCGCATCTCAGCAACCTCAGAGGTGCTCAGAAACACACTGAGTCCTTCACACAAAACATAAAATAGAGCCAGGTTAGATCAATTTGTGGCCCTATTTTCAGCTGGATTCTCTTTTCTGTTCTCTCTGAACAAACTCTTCTCCTATTCACCATTCCTACTCTCTGTTTTCTTTGCTCCTGAACACAAATGAAAAGAGCAAAGCAAAACCAAAGGAAATTTGTGAGTGCACTGCCTCTAATTCTGCTGTAACCCACTGCCTGACCAGCAGCTGCTGCCTCGCACTGTGGCAATGTTCTGTGGCTTTAACAGTTTGAAGAAAAGTAGGTTAGCACCCTTGCTATTATTAGTGCCTCATCAAAAAGGACATGAGAGCAATCAGAGAGAAGAAATGAGAGCAGGTGGGAGGGGAGATGGGGAATGAGGAAAAAGGTGTCAGGGAACCATTTGTTCATTCTCTGATGACCAGCCAGTTGTTTTCCTAACCTCCAAGAATGAATAAGCCCTGACAACATATCCTGTAATACTAATGACTAATTGCATATTATTTGGCTGTAATTCCTCTCTGATAATTCAAACTGGACAGTATACTATGTCATGATAAATGCTGTTAGGGACATAATCTTCCCCATTCTGCCAATTTGGTTTGCATTATGTTTAGGGAAAGATGTTTGCTACAGAGAAAAGAGGAAGCATGTCAGTTCTCCAATTCTGCCAATTTGGTTTGCATTATGTTTAGGGAAAGATGTTTGCTACAGAGAAAAGAGGAAGCATGTCAGTTCTCCGTCTGAAATCCCATATCCTTGCTCTCTTTCTGTGAGCCTCACATTCAAGTTACTTGTACTTGTAGCCAACTACTAAAAGGTGAGGGCTGAATCCTCAAAATCTGAAGGGATGAGAAAAAAAGCTGTTAGGTTGATAAACCCATAAGGCATACAGTGAGCAAGAATAAGAGTCACTACAATTTAAAAGATCATTAACCTACACAGCATAGATACTAACCGGCCTAGAAAACTCAAAGAGGAAATCATTTGCTTATTATCACACCTTTATCAAAAGGTACTGCTTGGCTTTTCCTAAGTACATTGAGGACTAATCCTTCCTAGCTCTAAACACAGGAAAGTTTTCCAAAATGAGATGGCATAATCCAAAGTCCAAAACGAAAACTTAGGGAAAAAAATTACCCGCTGCCTACTGTTCAGCATCAGTTTGAGGCTCCTGTGACATCTCTGTTTGGCAGCTGCTAGGTGGCTTCAGCAATTTCTGTCCCATGGTTCAGCTGTTTGCAGGACTATGTGAGAAGGAATAGTGGTGAAGTACTCTAGCTAAAACAGGAGGAGATTTCTGCCTCGATATCCCTTGTTGTCATGGTTCTTTGTAATGCCCAGCAAACAGCAGGACAAGCACAACAACAGGCATGGCACGGAAGCAGGGAAGCAGCTCTTGACAAAAATATGCCCAAACTAGCAGTGATTCCCTGGCAAACATCCAGGAAATCACAGCCTCAGGGCATAATCACTGATGTGGCAGAAATCCAGCCCAGCAGAAGGAAAGTGAGCGAGCCTGCTAGGCTGGCTAGCTGCATCAGTTTGCTGTGCAGACAGATAACCGTCAAGGCAAAGACAGGAGAGGTGCTGGGATCTACAGGTGGGATCTGGGGATCAGGGACAGGGCAGGGCAAGCAAGAAGTTGTCTTGGTGGATCCACAGAGGGGAGAGTAGGACTAGGCTATTCAAAAGAAGCAAACTGTGGGATGAGGGCAGCTGTCCAGTCAACTGCACTCTGAAGGGGTGGCCTAGGGGTATATTTCCCCCATTTCTCCTGTTGAAACTGCCATAAGGAGGTCTGAAAGTCCCAGGGCTGCATTTCACGCTCCCTGCAGGTGGGCTTTCGTAGTGCTTGGAGACCTAGACTTCACACTGAGGCATCAGTGCCATGATGCAAATAGAGTAAAAGCTGTGATTCGCAGGGTGACTCCTAATCCAGTGATCCAGTGGTCTCTCCAGCAGTTGTCATTCAGGTGAGGGAATAGAGAAATGCAGTCCAAAAATGGGGAGAGGTTGCTTCCGTGAAGACACAGGCGTGAGTTCAGTGATTTTCTACATTGGATCCACCACAGAAGAAAGCATGTAATGGAACTGCAACTTAAATCCATTTAGCACTCTGTCAGTCAATGGGGTTAAGTTGAATTAACCTCTGTGTGTGGAGTTCGACTGATGAACTAATGAACTAATAAATTCCTTATACTGACCCTCTGGTAAACTTAAACTGACAGGCTTTTTGTTTTATTGTAGGGGTTTTTGTTTTGTTGTAGGATTTTTGTGTACATGCTATCTCATAATCAATAGTTGTGCTTTGCTGAAAAAACAGAATAAACACTATGTGCTTTAGGGAATAAAGTGGGCTTAGCAGAATTGTTGAGCAAATGTAAAAATTCCAACTACTCAGCTTGTGCCTATGAATCCACAGTAATAAACTTGTCCAACTCCATGCATTCTCAGCAAGCTGCAAGAATTAGTCTTTAAATATGTACACACACACACACACACACACACACACATATATATATATATATATATATATATATATATAAATGAGACCAGTAAACCAGACATCATGGCAAAACCTGAAATTAACCGCTTGCATGAGTCCCTGCAGTCCCTGCTAGTATGTCAGGATCCCGTATCTCTATCAGCAGCAGACACTAAGATTGGAAGCTCCACTGTCCAAGGTTGAAATTGATTTCCAGATAGTAAAACATCAATGCCAGCTTAAAACTGCTTCCCGTAAAGCTTCTCTAGTGTGATGCTTCGTTCTTTAAGGATGAAATAAGGTGTAAGTGAAAGAGCTCCTAGCTTTACATACTGCATTTGTCAGATTCACTTTTTGAATACTTTTAATGCAAACTCTTTTCTTGTGACAGGGTTTTTCCAAGCTTCCTTACATACAACTGCATTTATGTACACACACAGGAATGCAGCTTCACGTTTGGAAATCTCTAGGAGATAGATCCCAAAGGAAGATGCAGAAAGCAAGTGTATTTCTGGGCCACTTAAAACATGGCTGATTCCAGCTGTAAGAATAAAAATTACATATGTATAGTTCTTTTTATTTCGATCTATGTTTTATATTATTATTTATTTTAAAAGCTCAGTACACTATCAGTCTTTTCTTATTCTTTATAGAGAAACTACTCATCCCATGTGCTATCTGACATTTCTTAGAGTTAATCTCCTAAACAAAGTTTTAATGTTTTGGAGTTTCTACCCAGGGATTGTGAAGTCTTGAGAAAATAGATGAACATCAATCACCTCTACAAAATAGGAAGGGATTTACCACAAAGTAGCAGAGACTTTTCTCTGGGCAGCTGATGGACATATTTGCAGCCATTTGGATATACCTTGAGAGAAGCTGTCATTAGATTATCTCATCTTCCTCTATGGACTGAAGTTTGGATGTGGACTTCACCTCCCTTAATGAATGGACAAAATAATAGTGTCTACATTGCTGTGGAGGACATTTATGTTAAACCCCAGAAAGGAAGTCTTAATGGATTAGATTCTGTGGAGAACTTTTGGAGTCATGCTCACAGTAGGTCTCCGGGAAGAGGCTAAAGAGACATGCCATAAATAACACAGGCACAGGTGATCCTGTCATGAGGCATGTGCAGAGGTGAGCTGGGCTCCCCAGGGTTTGATTCTGTGTCCGTATACCACGGGGGACACAGGAACTCACTCCCCTCCCTACTCATTGTCCTCAGCGGCAGGGTGGTGCCAAGGGGAAGTGGGAGGTGCAGTCCCACTCTGGAGCCTCTCTAAGACTCAACAAGGGGCTTGTGGAAAACTGCCATGGTAATTTGCACAGTCTGTGCCTATCTTTTTCTGTAGCATTTGTCTTCTAAGGGAGGGGATTTTTTTCTGAGCCAATAACCAGCTGTCATGTACATTTGCTAAAAATAATGCATTCGACCTTGTAAATTGACATTGCAGTCTTTAAGGGGAGAGGCATTACTGGTGTTTGTTCCAGGGCTTGAGATGAATCCCACTGAAGGAAAAAAGAAAAGGTTACAGTCTCAAGTACTAATAAAACAATCAATTCACACCAAAATCAAAAAAGTTTTAAGAGTACCTGCAACCTCATAGAATCAGAAACAATGGCAGGTGAGATAGGTGTGCTAGAGCATAAGAGACAAAGCTTTGTTCAACAAGTTGAAATAGGATTTTTGATTAGGATGAGAATCCAGGCACTTCACTGGAATATTTTGGGTTGTTTATTTATTTAATAATTCAAAAATTCAACATCCAAAAGAGACCTCCACTGAGTTCTGCGGGCAAAAGAGGGACATGAGGCAGTAAGATAAACAGCTGTCAAAATGCTGGGTTTTGTCAATAAAACACCTTCAGAGGCTACTTTACCAGACCCACTATTGGTGTTTAAAAGAGATTCTGAGCAACTAATATCTAGCCCTGTAATTTAGAGCCACAATGCATTACAGCAATAACAACAAAGAGAGAGTGACACTGAAAGCCATGAAGTTGGATGCCAGTAAATGCCTCAAAATAGTTTACTTTCAAAGCTTGACAGAAGAGGGACAAATGTGAAGAATAATGCCAGAAATCAGATAAACTATTAGTTAATATAGCTGTGCTACATGGCCTGTCACCTTCATTCAAGATGCTGCTTACAGTAACTGAAAGTGACAAAATCTGGCTTACTGTATTTTAGAAAATCCTTTTGAAGCTACGTTCTAATGTATTTGCCTTTCTACAATGAGACTGAAATAAACTTGAGTACTGTGAAGCTACACAGTTCCTGTGAGAGATTAACTGAAAATGCTTCTTCATCACTTTGATACAATAGTACATTACACAGCTACCAGTTAAGACTCAGGGAGATAACTCCAGTAGCCAGTTCTTGAACACAGCTGAAAGTGTTAAAACATGATCCCCTACAAAAAAAAATCTGTCCTCAATCCATCTTACATAGTCCTGCTATTCCATTTCTATTTGCAAATTCAAATGATCTCTGAAGTAAATATTATGCCACAGAAGGAAGTAAAGACTAAGATAGTCTCAGCATCCTAAATGTTAAGGTCATACTCACCGTTAGGAACATGACGTTTTCTTTTTCTTTCTATTCTTATCAAAATGTTGATGTGTCTCATGACTCTAAGATGCTCTCTCTTTTTTCCACTTTTCTGCTACAGCTGATAATCTGACTAGAAATAATAAATGATAATTAAATATTTAATATTCGATATTTAATTAATGACTGCTGGATGAAGCTTAGAAATATTTTTGTCCATCACTAGATGTAGAAAAACATCTCTTTTAAAAATTGCATTTTTGCAGCTTTAAATTTTTGGGGTTTATTATTTTTAAATGAAAAAGGAACAAAAGCATTTCTACATCAAGCTCACAAATTATGTGGAGCAAATTTAGACATATTTTCAGTCCCTTTCTGAGTAACAGCAGAATCTGGTTCAGGTCCAGACTACATTTCCTTTCTGTGCAATGGATACAGGCTTAACCCCATTGGTTTTGCCTTTGATTGCAATACTCACAGAGGTTGGGCACTGCTTAGAACGTATCCCTCAGCTGATACACTAAGGTCAGTGCATAAATATCAAGTAAGGGAATACATGGTAGAAAAGTACACCAAGGCCTTGATAATATGCTCAAAAATTGATACAGAAAGAAAGCTGTTATCAAGAAAATTCAGCACTGGAATGTGAGGCAAAGAGGCACTGAACAGTCTCCATGCTTACAGATTTACTAGTCGCAGCTGGAGAGAGCCCTGGGAAGGTGAGTCTGATCTCTGAGCTGTCCCTGATTTGGGCAGGAGGAGATCCTTTCAGACCAGAACTGTCTCATCTCTAGGATTCTGTACCCTCAATGTAGAAATTACAGCCAAGACAAAGGTTAGAAAACTGGATGGCAGCTGAGAAGGGTTGAAAGAAAGAACAAGGGCTGCTTTCTCCTATCCAATTCTTGTCACACTGCTTACAGAGCCTTCTGCAAGACAAACTACCACGATCAAACTGGATGCTGCACTGTTCTCCCAGAGGAACACACATCAGTTTATATGGTCCACAGCCTCCTGCCAGGTGACAGTATTCCAGAAAAAGATCAGGAAATAATCAGATTATCAGATCATAAATCTGTGCTGATTTAGATTAGATGTTTTATGAAGGCACTAATGGGGGAACTAAGGGACAGTGGATCAAATTCAGTAATTAAAAGGGTAAATTAAACTCACTGGGGCAAGTAAAGGAGATTCAAGACATGTCAAAGAGAGGAAGACAAAGCAAAATGATCGTAGAGGGATGCAAAGCAAAATGATTATGGAAACCTATGATGCAGTTAATAATGGACCTTTAATGGGACAGAGGAGCTTTAAAGTTAAAGGAATGTAAATTAGATCCAAGGGTGACAAAGCAAAGGAGTAGCTGAACACAGGAAGAGGAAGAGCCATGGTGTACCCTCAGGCAGCAGCCTCAGAGAAGATGAGCCTGAAAAACACCAAGTCAAAACAGAGAATCAAATAACAACTGTAAAATTGCCTTAGTTCATAGCCTAACAGCATCCAGATCCTGTCAAGGGTAGGGCCAATGAGATTAGTTCAGTTGGTTAGAGCTAATAATGACAAGGTTGTGGGTTTGATCCTCATACGGGCCATGCACTTAAGAGCTGGATTCAATAATTTTTGTGGGTCCCTTCCAACTCAGAATATTCTGTGAAGTGGCCTGAAACCTTCCAGATACTGAGAAGTTGTAGTTCTCCTCAATTATAGCCCACTGCTCACTGTCTCAAGTGCTGAGAAGACATAAATTGGAGGCAAATGGATTCCTCTTAGATTTTCTCAGTATGTTCAATATATATTTTTAAGAGACGTTAAAAGTTATGAAGAAGGCTACATTTATATTTCCAGCCTATGTCATACAAATGCTCTGTCTCAAGAAAATTTACTCTTGCACTCTTGAAAGTCTACAAGGGTTGGTGTTTTCTCACTAAGCCTGGAAATATTTTAAAACAGTTGGAGAGTTTCAAGACTGACTATCACTTGACCTCACTGATTTCTATGAATTCCTCACCAGAGAAAGTGTTCCTCACAGTCTTTTAGAGGCAGCAGAAACCAACTTCAGCACAAAGAGCTAATCTCTAGTTGTTTTATAATCCAACACCAGAAGGGGAAAGCTGACATTAAAAGAAGTGTCTGAGGATTACAGTCCCATTTAAAGCTTTTTAAACACATACTAAAAATTAAGCATGAGTGGGTTCTTTGACTTAAGCAAAAATTGTTCATCTGCTTAAACTTAAAAACTTATATATCTTATTAACTGGGTCAGGTCAATACAATTTCCCACTTTTCTGCATAGACCATTGATATAACTAAATGTTTAAATTCCTCTCAAGTCAAGGGAATGATTAAGGAAATGGTATAGCAAATCAAGTTCAAATATATCTGTGTTATGGATTAAGCTCAGTGTTCTTTTTTAAGTGGTCTGAGAGATACTTTGTAAGAAATCATGTTCTTTGCGATCATCAGGATGCACAGCAGTTAGGGACCTGACTATTTTATAGAACAAAAGAACCAAGCTGTTACCTTCAAGATGCTCACAAGCTATCTGCCTGAGCAGTTTAAACTGAAATGTGCCAAAACTAAAAATAAACATTTGAAACAACCAAAAAAAATAGCAAGATGAACCATTTCACTTAGTTGGTACCTACTATAGGAAAAAATATTCTGTAGTGTTAAAGCATACCAAGAAAGGTTTTATTGGTCCATTAATGCACATAATGGGAGCATTGCAAAGCATAGAAATGATACAGAGGTGAATGAATTTCATTCAGTGATGGGTGAAATTGTCCCTCTATATGAAATCTCTGCAGTCTTCTGTGATATTTCTCTGTGAAAGCAGGAGATAAATATCATTAACTTTTGTTGCCTTTGCTTTCGGGATGATGCAATGATGTCAATTTCCCCTAGACATGTGAAGTCATCTTCACACATGTTCTGATGCGTTGCTTCCCGTGTGCAGGGCAAGAGTTGTCTAAGAAATGTCTGTAATAGAATAAAAAATTTTTAAAGGTGCTGTGCTAAAACACAAACATACATATTAAAAAATGTAAATAGCATGTCAAGCTACCTCTGCCCCTCTGCTTATGAGGTAAGAGATTTTCAATAAGTATTATTGAAATAGACATGGAAGGATATCTGAGAGCAGCTGGTCACAAGCATACCTAGTTTATTTTTATCTCCCAATTGCAGATGTTTAGAAAGTCTATGGATTGCTCTAGGGGTCTGCAAACACTAATCAAAGCAGACATATGATTGGTAGTCTTAATTCACTGTACTAAGGTCAACGCCATCAGTGGAAACTTTTATAAATCAAAAAAGGTGGAAAACACAGTGTAACACAGTATAAAAGTCGGATTTCACAGACCACACTCTTCATTAATCCATCCCAAACACATGAGTGTGAATGATTAGCCAATATGCAGAGTCTTGCTGACTTCTCTCTGTGAGAAAGAGAAACTCATGATATAGTCAAGTATTACTTGCATGCAATCCTTCTTTTTAAGGAATGCATACAACTTTGCTTCCCTCAATACAATAAAAATAAGCAAGAGGAAGTTTATTTTTCCAGCACTCCAAGCTGGCTCAGTTTTCTCTCTCTGAGCACCATTGTACCAGTGCATCTTGGATTTTCTCCTTGTTTTTCTGGGTTTCCCACTAATGGTTTTTCACTCCTTTGTGTCTTCCTGACAGAGAAAACTCAAAAGTGAAACTGCCGCATTGCAGCCCCAACCCCAGCCCCAGCACCAGAAAGCCATGGATCCTGTGGTTCAGCTTCTGTTCATCCTGCTCCAAAGCTCTGTGTAATGTTCCTATCATTTCACCTATCCTACTCAGTACAAGGCTAAAATGCTCTTTATGGTGGTTAGCACACCTATTAACATCTTGGGTATTCAAGGTCTTTCTTTGCCTAGCAGCAGCTGCTGGTAGCCATCAGCCTTCACTAGCCTGACAGGTTCATATGGAAGCTGCAATGTTCAGAGGGCTGGTGACCAGGAATTTCTGACAGTGAGCTATACACAGAAGTAGCCTGTGGTAGAAATCCTACAGTAATTTCTGGAGGACTGAAAACCTTAAAAAAAAAGATCTATTCAGTTTTGTGTTACAGCTCCAAGAGTGGCAAACGATAGCATAAAGAAGTGAAGAGAATTATTTGGTTTGACCTGTTGTGTTTCTTGGATCATTTGGAAGTTTCTCCAAGAGGGAAATTTGCAGTCTTTACCACCACTGTGTCAAGAAGACTTCATATAGCAGCAGCTTTTGTAAAGTTTTTGGGGGTCAGGGGTATTTTACATTAGGAGTTCTCACCCTTCTCAGCATTTGATTTTCTTTTTATTCCGTTATTCCAAATGAAGTACAGACAATCTAAAGATTTCTTACAGAGGAAATCTCTTTCTGCATCACAGCTGGAAAAAGACAGAGTCCTTAGTCCTCCTCTGTGTGTGCGTCTCTCCATATCTGGCCCAGAAGCAGAGAAAACTGAGAGGGGAAAAGTCACCTGAAACTAATGGGTATAGCAAAGAGGGCTTGCTCACACACCTCCAGCAGAGCTGGTGTGTTCCATGTTTGACAGTTACCACTAAGAACCCGGGGATGACAGCAAGCAATCACAATTTCCCCCTAATTTTTCAGATGCGCAAAGAATAATGCACAAAGAACAATGCACAAAGAAATAAGGAATACAAAAATCATAGAGAAATAGAACATAGCCAGAGTAGAAAGCAGAGCTATATTTTTGTTGCTGCACCTGCCTACTGAGTCACCTTCCATTTTTATTTTCATCTGTCGAAGCTGGGAAGCTGATGTACGACTTTTGATGTTCAGACGCACAGGACTGAATGTCAGGGAGCAAAGTGATACTCCTTTGGAGGAAAAAAAAGCACAACAAAATCATAAATCAACATAAAAGTAATATGCCTTTATCTGGTACTTTTCTTGGGGGCATTTCTGAGAAGAATATTCAGAAACTGCAGACAGCACAGCAGTGGTTGGGAGAAACCTAGACAGCTGATCTGAAAATCTAAAGAAAACCACTGCTTCAGATCCTTCCTCTCTTTAGTATCCTGTCGCTGTCTTCTTGCTGTACAGTAGCCAAAGGATCAAGCAATTTATAAGTCTATAATGAGGAAGGCAAAGCTCAGAAATCTGCTTCATATCTAGAAGTTGAATATGTGTCAGACTAAGGTTGTGTCTTTGCCCTGACAGACACAACTCCAGCTGCCAAATACAAACCTACTTCTGGATTTTTTCACCCCCTCCCTGAGCTGCCACGTGTTCTCACCCATCTAGACTCAGACCAGAAAGCCAGATGACTTTATACCTGCTGGCAAACCTTGTATAGTGGTATAGACTCAAAGCTGCTTCTAGGAGTGTGGTCAGAGCATTCCCATCATGGCACAGCACTGACATTCTTCTTGGCCACCTCAATTCCAGATGGCCAGGTCAGCATGGAAGAAAATCCAGCTGGACAGAAAATTCCCTTAATTTTCCAACTTCCCAAAGATCTGGAGTCTTATTTTACCACATTTTCAGGTAATAAAATGAGGACAGGTGGAAGAGAAATGTTCAACACCATCTGACAGAAAGCATTTGCTGACGGTGTTGCTGAATAACTTGCACAGTGTAGCAGTTCAATGTGCCCAAATCTCTTCAGCCTAAAAGTTTTGCGTGTGAAGCCTGCTCACACAAAGGACTCGACCACCAATTCCAGTGCAGAATATTGCACGGAAAACCTTACCAGCAGAGCAGGGGCAGGAGGCAAATGAACTGTGCAGAGCTGTACACCTGTTCCAGCAAAATGGAATGGTCACCAGGGGACCTACATAAGCTGTGGAGAAACGGAGTATGTTGATTTCTTGAGAACAATCTTCCTTAAACATCAATCTATTTATTCTCTGATCACTTGTCTATGGGGACTGAGCAAGAGAATGCTTAGTTTTATCCTTTGCAGATAGAAGCAGATTATTCATAGAAGCAGAATAGTCATCTTTATTAGCAAGACTTGCCGAGGTGCAATAGCCCATCCCATCCAAAATACGTTGCTAAATTTAGAAATAGCCAAAGCTATTGCTACCACTGATGTAAGACATCACTTGATTTCATCTGGGGGAAAAGAAAGAGGAAGAAAGGGAATGTAACGGCTGCAAAACCTGATGTGTAGTCAGATAGTTCAAAGACATTTTTTTCTTGCCGGAAAGGGAAGTGGTAATTTAATTTTACATCCAAGCCACAAAAAGCTTTGCATTAAGATAAACTGGAGCTTGATTACTTGCTGTACACCATAATTTAGGTTGGAATTTTAGAAGGAAAATGTCCTCTTTTACTATTTTGTTAGTCTTGCAGTTTCCCTGTAACTGGCTGCACAGACTACTTTGCTAAATAATATTTACTTGCTTTTTTCAAATAAATATACACAGACTTGGGTGACGCAAAAATATAAAAAATGCAAAACTACCCAGTTAAGCTTTAACTCTAAGTAACCACTCTGTATCCAAATAATGAAGAAAGACTTGGAGACAAGTCAGCATAAAACACATGGCACAGGAAAGCATGCTGAGAAACATAAGAAATTTGGGTGTAAACACACTTTCCAGCATTTGTAAAGATCCAGGATATCTAGCTTATCAAAAGGATCAAATGTGTTCTGAGATTTGTGCAAAAAAACAAAACAAGAAACAAATGACATTTCATGCAATGCCAGGTTTTTTTACTAGGAGGTTGGAGCTCTTTGGAGCAGATTTCCTTTGAGCACTTCAGATAACATTTTGCCTGCTGCCTGAGAACAGTGTTTGATAGGGAACAGTAGGTTTTAGGTTTCTGAAGGTTTTTTTGGTTTTCTTGCATTGTACAATAAAAAGAATGTAGATCTAAAAAATTTGCCACCTCGTTTTTCTGTTGCTTCTGTCATAGCACTGTTGCACTCCAGTTTCAGGGACTTTGAAATCTTTAAAGTGTCTGGAACTGGAGCCTGCCACGTACAAAAGGCGTGAGCTTTCCTCTACCCCAGAGGTGGCAGCTGCCAGGAAAAGGCTAATAGCTTTTTGCAAGCAAAGGAAAGCCTCTGATGTTTTCTCATCTAAGAGACTGTAACTGAAGCTACCTCTAGCCAAGTCAGCATAGGATTGTGGGTTTTTTTTCTTTTCTCTGGGTTTTGTGGAAGAAAAAACCACAGTTTTCCAGGATCTGACTTTCCATCAGTTACTTATGTTGCTGAGAATGAGGATCTTTCTCCATCCCCAGTGCCTGTCGTTTTTTTATTCCAACATGACTGTCTCAAAAGTAGAGCCAGCAGAAGGGAATTGTTGTTCAGGTCCTGCAAACCATAGTGCAGCCTAAGTTGCCAATTTGTGTGATTTTGCAGGAAAATGCACTGAGAATGCTGAGGCAGGCACACCCTCTGCCTGTAGACCCTCACTGCAGGTGATTCCTCACAGCTGGGAGAAGGAACTTCTTGCACCACACCAAGCATTGGCTCAGTGTGAGTTGAGGGTCCATAGCTGCTGTCTTCTATTCATTTAAGTAAATCAGCAAAATATTTCAATGCAAATTAAGACCTAAATCCATTAAACTCTAATCATGGGAATGCGGGACCTGGTTTCCAGCAGAGTAATGTTACTTTTTACATTTGCTGGTGCAGAACAGAAAAAATGTGACAAGGCAAGTGTGTGACACTTCTCACTTGGGTCATTCATCTGCTTTCTTCTCCCTTGTGTGCCTTCAGTGTCAAGTCACACAGGAAATTTTTTTACTGCTTTTACAATGTGTTATGACCCTTTCTTTTCTTTGGCAGGCTGTTTGAACAGTAGACCTCTGCAGAGCCTAGTCTGTGATCTTCTGACATGAGGTGGGGTCTCATCCAGTGTCACCCAAAGCTCAGCCCACATTGTTCCATGGCTTTCTTAAGGAGAGAGCCTCCCTTTAGTTTGCCAGCATGAATGGTTGCAAAACAATGTATCTAGCTATGTGAACTCAAAATTGAAAGAGAAGACTCTTGCAGTTTTATTCTATAGCTGCAATAACAGTGATGCCATACTGCTGTTACTGCACATCTCAATATTTTAACGTAGCAAGGCCTTTCTGTAGGGTGTGTTATAAAACCGTCCAAAGATATTACAGCAATAGTTGTCTACTGCTGATTCTTAATTGCTGAGGGTAAATGCTTCTCTTCAGGAAAGGACTTTGAACCAAAACATTTTTATTTCCTCCAGGTATCTCGCTACACCTAAGAGCCATTCACAGTCTGGTAATGTTCTTTTTTTGGAAACAAAATTTAACGCTATCTTTGGGCTACATACCTGAAGTATTTTCTTCTACTTAAAAACACCTGTGCTTCCCTTCCTTCATTTCACTTGCTCTCTCCAACTGAGACCACTTCTCATATTTAGTCATTCAGCAACTGGAAGAAGTTCTGGTAAAGACAGAGTTCCTTTTCTTGATTTTTTTTTTTTTGTTTGTTTGTTTGTTTCATTTTGGTTCTGTCAAACTTGTGAGCAGTCTTTGGTTAAAAAAACCAGTACTTTCTCTAATTTGTCAAGAGTTAGAGGATGTAATTTGGCCAGTAATAGGATATCTTCATCTCTTGCATTAAAAGACAAAATTTTCTTTTATAGAAATGTCATTAAAAAAGAAGGAAATTATTTAATTATTACACATGTTTATTTCTCTTTGGGATGAAAAATGCATTTCTAGAAAACTGAATTCAAGTTTCAACAGACTGGTGCTTGTGTGAGAGCCTCTGCGTCTATACAGGGTATGTGTTTCCTGTGCAAATTGATATTTATTCATTCAAAATCATATATAAACCAATTCTGGGAACAACTTGCAGAAGGTTTCAGGCTTCCAGTTGTGTGTAAATACTTCCTTGGCTTTTAACTATATTCCTTTCCCTGATTATTTAAATCCCCGTGATGGAAAGTAGTAATAACACTGCTGTAGACTATGTAAAATAATACCAAGAAAGACTGAAACAATCTGTCTAATCAGGAGAGGAGTTATTATAAATAGTATTGATATTTTCAATTTTCTTTTTTTTGATAACTTTTTATGTGTTCACTATAAGTCTTAGAGGAACTGCTGCAGACATCAGGCATGCAATTACCATTTAGAGAAATTCATGCATGGTTTCTTTTTTTTTTTCCCCAAAAAAATCTACAATAGGAACCATGCTGTGCCCTTGTTTCTCACAGTAAAGTGTATTGCATTTCAGTCTAGAGAAGATGAGGGATGTCTTATCTCCCACAATGCATCAAATCCATCAATTTCTTTTATCATTTTGTTTCATCTTGACCATGTTTTCTTTGCTTTCTCACCTGTTTTTCAATATTTTGTCCATAACTGGTTTCATGAGTTCATTTTTATCAATAGTCACAGATACTCACTACTACTAATCCAGCAAAGAGTTTTGTGCTTCTGCTTTTGCTGCTTTTAGTCTTGCGGTTCATGAATACATCTTCCATTGCTGTCTGAAATTTTCATTTCCTTATCCACTTTTACTGCTACCACATTTCTTTTCTCACTTCATCACCAGAATTTCCTTTTTTAATTATCTTACTGCTTGTTCTGTATCCTTGTCCGTGTACTCTAGCTTTGTGCCCATCTTTGCACTAGAGCTCAATTATCTGCAGCTCTGATTTGGTTGTATTCCACATCTCATGTCTGCCTACTTCACCTTGTGTTCTCACTTTATCTGTTTTTTATGGAAGCTTCATATCTGAAGCCTTTTTTAGTCATAATTTCTGGCTCTGGTACATCAAATTTATTCTTTGAACTAACAGAACTTTTGTAGGTCATTTGGATTAGGTTGATGGGGTGTTTTTTTGGTTTAGTGGGTTTTAGGTGGGGTTTTTTTGATTGTTTTAGGGTTCTGTTGTTTTGGGCTTTTTGAGGTTTTTGTTTGTTGATTGTTTCACCAGCCTTTCAAGTTTTGTTTTCTGCTTCTCCTGTAAGTAAGTGGCTTTTTTATATGTTGGCTGCTGTAGTTAATAGCGCATAGGAAGTAATGCTAATCCATTAAAATAAAGATCACATAGAGCAGATGTCTATCACATCTAGTCCTTAATTTCAAGTAATTTTCAAACTAGGAACTACAAATAAAACAGCAGGCTGTGAAAAAGTCTGTGAAGGGAGCTGTGGAGCAAAGCCAAGCCCACCATAGTAGAAACACTGTTACAAGAATATCAATAGATGCCGCTGGCAGAGGTTTAAAATGACATTCCCTTTCCCCTACAAGCCAGTAAAAAGGAAGATGATGTGTTCTGCTTTTTGAAATTTTTCTAAAAATAAAGGAGAGAATAATAAATCGAGGAATTCTAAGTAGCAGCTGCTTCTCTCAAAGCTAAACTGCAGTGAACGGAGAGCTTTACAAACCAAGGACATTTTGGATGCTGGTGGTGCTGGAGGCAGTGAGCATCCAGAAAGGAAACAAGAGAATCATCTTGAGGGGACACAGGGACGGAGACTTCTTGAACCGTGAAGCTTGACTGAGCAGCAGATGTAGGTTTATCTGAGACGCTGAGCTGCCTGCTGTTTGTTTATCCTACTCTTCTCAAGGAACCTGCACTTTGTGCTTATTTTCTGTAAATAAACAAGATTACACCAAATGATATACCTGACTTCTATTTTTCATCTTAAGAGGAACAACTTGCCAGGATGTATTGGCTAACTGCTTCAGCAAAGTGGGTAATAGTATGAATTTGTAGTGTAAATTCAGAGGAGGTGACAAAGTTGATTTGAAAGATAGAATACAGTGGATGACACCCGCAAATCAGTGCTCTACATTCACATGGCTTTTAAAACTATCCTGTCTCTAGTTAGCTATTTAATATTTCACAACAATATAAATTTATTTTTAAAAAAAGGTCTAGAGCCCCGCTTGAGATCAAGCTTCCTATCCTAAAGAAATTGTAAATAGGGAGAATACTGTTCCTATATGACAAAAGGGGCAATTTTCAAATAAGCATATGAAAAAAAATACTCATGGGGCTTTGAACTAATATGATTTAAAGTTGCCTAAAAGTACTGTCCCATTTGTCTTGTATCTTTCACATGTCCAAATATTTAATACATCATCATGAAGAATTTTAAAAGGAAAACAGTGAAATGCAAACTTGTTAGGGTTGCAGCAAGGTGACTTGCATTTTGTCAAGGAAAATCACCTTTACATACTTGCAGAAAGATAATAACTCCAGTTTGTCTTTCAGCAGTAAGTGTGCTAGAGTCTGAATAACAGTAACCAACCTGATTTTAGAAGGTGCTAATGTCTTCTTCTGTTGACATGGGTCAGGTAATGCATGTAGTTGCTGTTCTGTCACTGTGAGTACTGACTGAAAATTTGAATATTTGTTGGGAATTTTAGGCATTTTGAACAAAAAAAGTGACACTTCAGATCATTTAATTCAAGTGTTGCATTTCAATTAATCAAAAACCTATTGTTCTCTTAGGAAGTACTGTATTTCTGAAGAGGTATTTTAAGCAGTCAGATTTCTAAGATTGAATGGCTCAATCAAATTGTCACTTTTCTAAAACACAGTTTCATCACAAAATTACATACTCTCATACAATAATGATCTCCAAGCAATGGTAATTTCCAGTTAGCTAGAAGAAAAAATAAGTGACACTATGATAATTTAAGGTCTCCTATAAACAACCCATTTAGTAGAAGACAATCCCAAAGACACATCTAGTGGTTACAACAATCCCCCTTTCCCTTGATTTCATTGTTGTCTCTTTGAATTGTGAATTGACAATTATGTCAAGTAATTATTTGCCAATTCTCATTAAAAACAAATGGTGGTCCTTGTGACTGCCCTACACAAGTGAGTTGTCCAGCTCTGCTCTAGCTCACTTTTAAGATCTATAGCTATGAATGTAGATAGGCAAAAATGCTAGCTTTGTGGTTTATCACAGAGGCAAGCAAGGAGCTATGAAAGGGAAACATTACCTGTAAAGGCAACAGAACCTTTCAGATCATTAAGGTTAAATGGCACCTTTGTCTGAGCGAGGAAGCAAAAAGGGTGAACACATCTTTCAGGACTTGTCTTTTTTGATAAGCAGAAATAACAAAAATCTCAAGATGCGTAGATAATATTTTGCCCTGCTGACTATTATTTGTTGGTTTTAATTTTTACAATTGAAAAACCCCACCTTATATCTATAACCTTTACAGCTCCTCTCATCTTAAGCAGGAAAATAACTCAAATAACTCCTTTTCTTTAAAATCCCAGATTTCTGGGCTTTGCAATACTGTGCTACACATTTACTGCCAGAAGCAATTAGCAACAATTGAAGAAGTTGCTTCATTTGACAAGAAATGAATGAGTTGCCATCTATGCTTGTCATTAAAAAACTAATCTGAAAAGCCACCGCTGAAAGAATTTTGCAGCATTTTGTCAGCTACCCTTTGTTCTTTTGTTGTACCTTCTGTGGACCTTGACAGGCTTCAGAGGTAGGCTCATGCAAACCTCATGAAGTTCAACAAAGTCGAGTGGAAGGTCTGCACCAGCACAAACACAGGCTGGGTGATGAATGGATAGGGCCATGAATATTCTCAGAGGGCTGCAGCACCTCTGGTATGAGGGCAGAGTGAGAGAGCTGGGGCTGCTTGGCCTGGAGAAGGGAAGGCTGCAGAGAGACCTTAGAGCAGCCTTGCAGTACCTTAAGGCAGCTACAGGAGAGTTGGACATGAAGAGTTTTACAAGGGCATATAGTGAGAGGATGTTCCGGTTTGGCCAAATTTAGAAATATATCCTCTGAGAGAAGGCACAACCACCCCTTCCCCCACCAGGGTCGGGGAAAATAAATTTTCCTCGAAGGAAAGTGAAGGAGATAAAAGTATTTATTTACCAAACACATGGGAAAAGGAAAATAATGCTAAATAATAAAATCTTTCGCTGTGGAGGAAAAACCTGGGAAAGTGTTAGAGTCCTCCCTTTGGTCTCCTCGGAGCTGGGGCTTGGCCCAGGGCTAGGCCCTCTGTACTCGGTGGAAAGTCCTCCCGATGTGCTCTGAGGTTGAAAGCAGACCAGTAGAAAGGGAGAAAATCCAGAATTCCAGGGAAGGAAAAACAAAGTTCAACTCAGTCTCTCTCCGGAGAACAAGAAACTGAAACAACTGGCCAAAAGCTGACTGGAAAGCAGCAAGCCGGGTGCTTCCTCGCTCCCCCTGCCACAGCTGGGAAAAAAACCTGCTATCTCTGTGTGACCTTGAACAAGATGCAAACTGCTTTGAAAAAGTTTTGCTCAGTTTTTTCCTTCCCCCTCTCAGGCTCAGTTTAGAGGCATAGAAAGGCACAAAAATTAATTTCTGGGCATAGGCAGTGACATGGGATACACATCATAAGGTCACCCCAAGACAGAGGAGAATAGCTTGAAACTGAGAGAGGGTAGATTTAGATTGGATATTAGGAAAAAATTTTTTACTGTGAAGGTGGTGAAGCACTGGAACAGGTTGCCCAGAGAAGCTGTGTGTGCCCCATCCCTGAAAGTGTTCAAGGCCAGGCTGGATGGGGCCTGAGCAACCTGGTCTAGCAGAAGGTGTTGCTGTCCCTAGCAGTGAGGTTGGAACTAGATGACCTTTAAGACCCCATCCAATGATTTATACCAAACCATCCTATGATTTATTCTGTGATTCTCTGGTCAAGAAACCAACAGTGACCTGGTCTCAAAACACTAAAAATCCACCCTTGAAGTTTGTTCTCTCCTTCGTAGGAGATGTTAAGAGCTCGTTTTTTCCCTGTGCTACTTGCTCTGTGGCATGTAAGCTGAGCCTCTGAGATTTCTGTCCAGGGCCTGTGAAGGTCAGTGTCTTTTTAAGATTTTAGTTTGGAGACAGCAGAAGATTGCAGAGTCTGTCATAGGTGTGTTGGTTACAGTTTCTAGTATTTTGACTAATAAAAGTAATTTCATAAATTCATGCAATACCTGTTGTTGATAAATGCTATTTCACAATTCTTCAAAGGAAAAAAGATGCCTCATGTCCCTGACATCATATATATATATATATATATATATATATATATATATATATATATATGTAAAGAGCAGATTTCTCCAGATATAAGGAATTTTGCTCTTACTGCTTGTTTATTTTTAAAGTTTTTCATAATCTTTTCAGAGCCTCTTTCCAGAGTGGCCAGTTCACACATTTTATCTTGTGAAAAATATAAAGTCATACTATTTTTAATTTATTAGTAAAAGTCACAAATTTAACTTCAAAAATTGGAGCTTTGCATTTAGATATAATAGAGACATAACTGGTTAAAACATATAAGTTTCTACATAGCAAACAGCAATTGGTTAGTAACAGATTCATCTGATGCTGAATAACCTTCTTGAAAACAGAGTATCTTAAGACAGTACACTGTGCCTGTGAGTGTCTAGGTGAAGGTTATTTTTAAGTTTGTGAAAATTTTTTCCCCTATTGAAATGGATTTAATCAGCCAAGCAGATTGGATTAAGCAGCTGTTTACTGAGAATGAAACACAGAACCAAAATATTTTTCAAGTCAAGAAGGAAGGGGTGCTTCTTTTGCTTTTTATGTCATAGGATGAATTTTAGAGACCCCAGGAAAACGGTGTGTATTCATAAATATAAGCCCCTTCAAGAAGTAATTTTACTGTTGAAAGTGCCTGTTGTTTTCTGTTGTTTACTCCCTCCAGAATTTCTACATGACTTCAAATTCAGAGGTGAGTGTTTACACTGAGGATGGATGAAAGGTAGCTGTGAGATGCCCGCACCCCTTGCAGACCCAGAGCATCAGCCAGCCCCACATGTTGGTTCATAGCACCGTCTGCCTTTCTTAACAGTGTCACTAGAAAGACCGCTTTGTCCTTGCACAGCTTTGCTGAGTGCTACTCACCCTCCAGCTTAGGGACCCAGTCTCTCCTTGCCAGCTGGGGGTTTCCCTTCCTATTCCTGATAACCACCTGTCAGATGCTGGTGACAACACGCCTCACTGCAAGGAAGAGACATCACAGACCTTTGCCTTCTCTGTTTGAAGGTTCCCCAGGGGTGGTGACAACATGGAGATAGGGAATGAGAGACGTCTGTGATGACAGGTCTGGGTGAGACAGTAAATTTTGTGGCTTCTTCAAAAATAAGGTAGCTGTGCCTCTGTTTTGTTACAGAATTTATATTAGGTGTAGCTTGGACTCAGTCTTAAAGTTGTTTTTCTAAGCACTATGTAGATCTTAGTATCTTTTAAAAATATTTCTTAATTATTGTGTGTTGTTATCTTTAAAACAAATATCAAATATGCAATTTTTAGTTGTCCTGGGTCATTAAACAAATTGCTATTTCTTATCCTACAGATTGAGATTCTAGCACCTTCTGTGGCCCATTTCTTGGATTAAATATATGACTTTAAATGGTGAGAAAAATGATAAATTTCTCAGGAAATCTTAAGATTTGCCATACACTTATCCAGAATCAGAACAATTTTTCTTCCTCACAGATGACAGCTCTCATCAATCTTTTGCAGATAGACAAATGAAAATATAAGCTGTGAACCATGCATACTATTATAGCCACAGGTTGCTAGTAAAAAACTTGTTTAAGTTCAGCTAGCTGAAACTTTCTGCCTTCTTCACTAATAGAAGCTTTCTCTCTGTTCCACCTGTGATGCTGGCAAGCCAAAAGGGTAGGATCTAGCATTTGGGTTTGTTTCTCTCACTGCTTTTGAAAGGAGAGTGGTAAAGGATATATATCTATATGCCATTGTGGTCACAAATGCTGTCAAAACCCCTGAGATCTGTATAGAAAAAGCAGCACCTGCTTCAGCCAGCTTCGTGATATATTAAGAATCCCCTTTTTCCTGCTCAGAAGTGGCAGACAGGCTTGACCCTTAGTTTCTATATGTCACCTCTCAAACGTTTTAAAATTCATTATAATCTTGGATACACTTTTCAAAACCACTAATGGCTACATCAAGGTTTGCATTTCCCAGCAGACACTCTGAAGAATTTTCAGCACACCTGAAAGTTCACCATTTCTTTTGCAAAAGGTGTTGTTCCTTCTTTCTCTGTCTCAGCGTTTTCTCCTCTCTCTCCTTTCCACCTGCCCTCCAGCTGCAGCTGCTGTATCCTGGGACCTCATTTTATTTTGTAATGATTATTTCAGAGCCTCTGTGATCCCTAGTCTCGGGTTCTACAGACAAAGTTTTCTCTGTCGTGTTGTTTATTTACCCACTCATCTGAACTCCTAGAGAGTAAAAGACATGGAATAATGCATCTTTCAGAAAGAAACAGTTCACGTTTCCGTTTTGCACACTCTTACCAAAATATCGTCTGTTTTATTAACAACACAAGTAATTCCAGTAGATATTACTGTATCAAAAATGCTTGCAGAAATGGACCTAATATGCTATTTATTGCCCTTTAACTTAGCACTTGTACTTGAATGACAATAGTCCCATGTTTTAACGTTCCTTACCATACACTTTTATGCTCCAAAAAAAATTTTCACTGCGCTATAAAATATAGGTGATACTGGATTTTTCTCTTCTTTATAGTTTAAAAAACTAAGCAAAAAGAGCCCAACTAGATTTGGATTTTTTTTCAAAAAAGAAATATTTATCTACAGTGTGAAGATACATATATTTATATTTTTATATTTATGTATGTATTAATTGGGCTTAATTATATTGTCTCCACCGAAGTAAATGAAGCTGGTTTGGTTAAGTGACAGAAGCCAGCTGTGTATTTGCTCTGTGAACTGCAAAATATCCTATTGGGACTAATATAAAATACAACAAACTGATGTAATTTGGAACAATGTTTTCCTTGCTGAAGGAGGAAAACAATCATATGATTAAAATAGCTGGAATAGAGCTTATTGCACAAATAAGTAGCTTGTATGTCAAAAATATGTGATCAATCAGGGAATAGTTTCTGTGTTGTATAGTATAACTGTTCGCTGAGAGATAGAAAAATCTCCTTTGAGAGATTGTTTCTAGCCCAAATTGTTCATAATCTATGGATTTAGGGAAAGCATATGAAAACCAGCAAAATTTAACATTGACAAAAATGCTCTGCCCTGCCACAGTGTAAGGTCAGAGCAGAAACTCATACTGTTGGAAAGTGCCTCTGTTACAGATGTTGCAAATGGAACTGCCCCTCTTGGCTCTGTAAGGTTCATGGAGCCTCTGGTTCTCATTATCTCCACCTACTCTTAGCCTCACTGGTCATCAAAGCATCTTCTTTGACTTCCTCTCCTAGCACTTTGTGAAATGATGTTCAAGTGTATGTTGTATATTTACCTCCTCTTTCTATTGATTTTTTCTTTTCCTTCTGCATTTAGGAGAGTGCCTTGAAAACCAGTCCCTTGGGGATGTTCCTAAGCTCCCTGGACAGCTATTTCTATGAAATGACTTTGCTACTTTTAGACATAAAGTGTGCTTTTGTTCTCTTTTCCAAATTGCTTGTGGGAGTGCAAGGAAGAAGAGAATAAATTTTTTATTTTCTCTTTGAAATGTGTACCTATGAGTATGTTGGTGAAGGTCGTCATCATCTGAGGATGCTGAGGGGGAAACTCGAGAGCTTGATTATTCCAAGGTATTTCCTCTTGATTTGTCCATAATATTTATATTTAATTGGTTGACAGCCTTTTATTTGTGTGGCAACCCAGCCCAGCAGCGAGATCTTGAAATCTCTGGTGAATAGCCACTGTACATGTGCAGGTTGGATGTGAATGTTTGGGCTTGATGATCAACAGTGGGACTGAGTGGTCTTAGACATCTTTCCAACCTTAAGGACCCTATGAAAGACCCATGAAGAAAAAGTCCACTCTGTCATATCCCTTTCCAGTTCAGACCACACACATGTGGGAGTGAAAAACATCCAGAATAAGCTGGATGACTGTGCCTGCCACTGTTCTCCCTGGTGGTTTACCCAGCTGGGGAGATTCACAGTTCAACTCTTCTCAAAAAAGACAGTTATGTTTTATCAAAAGTCACCAGGAAAGGACCTGTGTATGAAATGCAAAGCACAATCAAGAGCAGTATTTAAATGTTGGTAGGTACTAGGCATAAAAACATGGCATGTACACTGGTTTCCAGGTTTGGACTTTCTGAATAAGCATGAGATATTTGGAGTGGGAAATGCTTTTGAGAAAGTTGTTAGATATGTTTCTAAGCAGAAAATAATCTGCCCCTTCTGAGACCCAGTTAAGGAAAAGGTGGCAGGGTTGCTGTTACTGGATATCTGTCAGAGATGAGTAAAACCATCTTTGGCTTTTCTGTAAAAGAAAACATTTGGGTATAGATTTACATCATTGTTGTGGTTTAGGAACAGTATTCTACCATGTAGTGTTCTCACTGGAAACCATCCTGACCCTTCCCCTCCACACCCTCCAACTGGAGGCACAAAAGAGAAAGATCATGGGTTGAGATAAGAACAATTTACTGTAAACAGCAAGGAGATAAGAAAACTAACAGTAACCACAAAAATATTAATAACAGAAGGTTTAAGAAGAAGATTTACACAGGAAGCCCCTGATAATAAACAAATGCCAGACCATTCAGTCATCCATGTTTTCTCAACCTGAAGGAACCCCTTCTTCGTGGAAAAGAGAGAGACAGTGACTCTTCCCCCTGCCTTGGGCAATGATATGAGGTGGTATAGAACATCAGGGTCCTGACCATGGCCCCTCATGGCTATTATGAAAAATTAACCTGGACAGAAGCAGGACATTAATTCTTCACGAGAACTGTTCTAAAATTATATGTGAATTACAACTTTCAAACTAGAACATGTGTCTTCAGAGTTTTTATTCCTCCTTTTTTGCAGAGATCTGTATTGCTCGTATGCTCTTCTACTAGCAATAAGTTTTCTGTGTAAATAAGCAGAGCCCCAAAAAGCCAGTTTGTTACAGCAGGAGGTAAGAACAGCAAACCAAATGTTGTTGCAACATTGCAGTGGAAATTCTGTGCCTCAAATAATATAAGATATTCATGCCCAAAATGTCCAAAAAGGCCTATTTTTAAGAAGGCAATGTCAAATTGTATAATTTTATAAAGTGTTTTTTACAAAGCTGAGCTGTTTTCTTTGCATGTTGTTACAGCATTAAAGTGTGAGATTTGTATGGGAAATAACAAAATGGACAAATAAGCATTTACTAGGGTTTTTTAATTGGTGGTAAATTTCTAAAACATAAAATCCATTTCACCTTTATTATTTTATTTCTATATGTACATCATGGTGGTAATGTCTAATTAAACTATAGTATGGTTATCACTTTTTGCATTGTGAAGTAGTAAAAAAAAAGTTAGAAACAGATTTCTGTTGGACAGATGCTCTATCCCTTGCAGTTAAAAGTGTGAAACTTACACATCAGGGTCAAAATGTATGCAAAAATCAATAATCTGAACTGCTGTGACTTAAATAAAATAGAAAATCATGCTTTTCCCATGAGGTGAGGGAGAAAAGTAATTTGGTAGAAATAATGAGAATGCTGTTTACTATATATTAGCTTTTTTATTTCCATAAATAAATAGAAGAATTTTGCATGCAACAATCAGAATAAAGAAACCCATTTGTTTCTTGTGAATTGTGTATTTCTAATGGTTTATTTAAAACAAAATGTGGTAAGATAGGGTGAAAGATACAACTCTTCTGAGCTCCTTGATCCGACTGATACTTGGAAGAGTAGCAAGAAAGCAAGGTTTTTAACCTCTTCAGCAAGTGCCATCATGATTGTTGCTCTAAGAAGGGACAGTCTTATGTGTGCTGCTTTCTACAAGTAAGAACTAGAAAAGCTATCAAATAAGTAAAATATAAAATATGGAATGTTTAATCAATGTTTGATGAGGTACATGGAGAAAAATGAAGATTTCAATAACTACTAAAATCCAAAATCTAGGGGTCAGGCCATTGCTTCCTCTAAATAGTGCCTCTCACCAGTAATAGCTCCTAAACTTGGATTGAAGAAACTGTGCCTTAGTTTCATTTAAATTGCAATATACAGGCTCTTAATATGACTCAAAGCAAAACCAAAATTTGGCTCATGCCATTTGGAAATATCTACTGGTAAAAAAAGCAATCCAAAATGTTTTAATTGGTTGAGATATTTTAGGAGGAATTGACACCTTGGGCAAATTAGGGCAATCCCTGGAGGGATCCCCAAGTGGGCAAGTTGGAGGAAAAATTGATATTAATTATTGTTTTAATGGAGATTTTATAGAATAAGAGAAAGACTTAAATTCAAACACATTTCTGTCAGAACACTGGATGGATCTGAATCACAAAATGCAAGTGTTGTGGGACCTCCATCCCAAAGTCTGATGCTGGCATGTGGGATTTTGAGCTAACAAAATCTGTAGAGCAAACAGTACCCACCTGGGGAAAATACCCATGATATAAAAGGCCAAATGAGGATCGATACCATTAATAGATCACTTTCCTCAGAGCTATTTCCAGGCCATGTATTTGAAGCAGATTAATAGACAAGTCTAGATTGTTTCAGTAAGCAATTTGGATGGAGCTTTATTCACCTTGAACAGAAAGACAAAAGACCTGACACAATTCACAGGCTGCAATCCAGATTCTGTTCAATGCGGAAACTTAAAAGAATAGGAGACGCAAAGAGAGACCTCTCAAGCAGGGAGGGAACGAGTGATGTGAGGACTACGGCATTTTATTTTCCTGCTAAACTCCTTTAAAAAACTGTCATTTGGGTCTTGCAAACAGGGACTCCAGCTGTGTATAGCAACTTGGTATGTACTCAAAATTTTACATGAATGGAATACACAACTGACAATCTGACCTGTGTTATTTTCTTGTCATTCAAGTTCTGGCTGCAGGCATCTGAAGGCAAAGGTTTTAACTGGAAATAGTTTAAAAATATGGGAGAAAGTTTCTAGAAATTGTGTTCCAGAAAATACATGCTTGGTTTTGGAGTTTTTTGTGTCAGTCCCATCAAAAATTTTTTTTCACTCTGAGATTTTCTTCTTTTAATTGCAATTTCTAACCCTGCTCAGAAGTGGAAGCTAAATGCTTTTATCTCAATTTAGCTAGTATTTAATACACCTATGAAAACACAGACATTTGTATATATGATCTCTTTATGGATCTCCATGTATTTAAAAAGTACTTAAAATTTGGTGAAAAGTATTTAATGATTTTTAAACACAATAACTTTGATTATGCATTACAATAAATAATAGGGTTTTTTTCCCAAATAACTACCTTTTCTCTTTTATGAAGTATTTAATTATACATTTTAAAGGTAAAATGCTAAAAGGGCAGTTTACAGAATGAAGTGTAAATGTCTGTTAAAATCCAGTTTGAAATTTTATGTAACTGGAATTTATTAGCATTGAAAGAAATTTGGCACCTAGTGCATGGTCCCAAGTACCAAATTCTTCTGTTCTGACTGTAACATATCAGGTGGGCCAGAGCAATAGAGGCTGCCCTGTAAGAGAGTGGATGACTTGAGTAGGATAACAGGAGATGAGCAAGTACTAAGTGTTCTAAGGAGAGATAGACCAAATACTATCCTAAGAAAGAAAAAAAGAAACTTCTAAATATATCTGACACAGGAAACCAAGAAAAAACAAAAAGCTTTTTATGTATACCAATACATTTGAAACAGATGTCAAACATTCAAGACCAGCAATTTCCAATTTGAGATCAAATTATAACAGAAATCAGGAGTCCCAAAAGGAAAAAAGGATTCTCATAAAGAATTCTTTTTTGTACATTAAAAAAAAATGCTGATTTGGCAGGCTGAGGAAGGCAACCAAGACAGGCCATATGTTTTGAGGGGAGGGAACAAGAAATGCTAATACACTGGATAAGTCTTAAAACTCTTATGAGCATACAGAAATGGAACAACATCAAACACTCAAAGGAAAGTCTAAATAATGAATTGGAATTTCCTCAGAAGCAACAGGATGAAAAATTGTGCAGGATAAAGAAAAAAAATCAGATTTAGGCAGTATCTGGTTTTTAGACAAACTATATTTGGAAGAAGCAAAACCATCTTCTAGAAAAGCCTGTGGAGGATGACTGAATGCATCTAAAATTAAGCTAATTATGTAGTTTTTGACAAAAAATAAAATGAGGGCTCTGTGAGAAATTTATTCAAAGAATTATGTGTGAGAACTGGAACATCAGCTTAAATAATACTGAAATCTTTATAATATATAAAGTAAACCCTGGTGCACAAACTTGTGTGCTAGCAGCAACAAAAGCTTTGGAGCAAAGTTAGTTGTGTTAAAATAGGAAATGTTTGAAGAAAGGAGCAAGAGAGAATAATTCCCAGTATAAATGCGTATGAAGGAAGGTTAAAAAAAGGCAAGCCAAGTTGTATCAAAAGGTTCTTTTGATGAAATAAGAGTAACATAATTTTGTCAATTATTTTTGCTATCTAGAAGTAGCATCAGTAGAAAACCAGGGCTTTTGGATGTCAAATTTTAGTGCTTACTAAATGGGACATATTAAATATTGTTATGACAGTTAAAAGACCACATTCAGTGATTATGAGACTAAATGGTTTTCTGAGGAATAAGATAATAGTATTTTACTTCAAGTCCAGGGTGTCTAAGCTCAATAGTGTTAAGGATACTGCTGTAGAAAGTGACAGGAGAATGCTTTAAAAAGCTGAAAAAAATCAGATTCCAATTTGGCATTTTTGAATTTCAGGGAGACATGCTTTAAATTTGATCTGTCACCAACTGAAACAGGATTTGACCAAAAACTTAAAGCCAGACACTTTGATTGTATAACCTCTTCTTTTAACTTAGAGGTAAGTTAGAAAAAGAAAAAAATGAAACAGAAAGTGTACTTGGGGAATAGAAAATAGCATGCAGCCTGTACATCTGTGGGACAACATACATGCCAGACAAATGTGAGCAAACAGCAGACATGATCGTCAGTGAACTTGTCTCAATGAACATATTGAACACACAGGAGGGACTGGAGAAACTCCTCCTCTTCAGGAGGAAACTGAAGGAGTAAGAGGTAAATTCTGAAAATATAAGTGTAGAAATAAAAGCAGGTGCAGAGAATTTGGTAAAAGAAGGCACAGTATTGCAGTATTTGAAGAGCTGAAGATGGGAAAAGTTCTAGAGGATCCTTCAGGAGACCAGAGGAAGGATATAAAAGGACTTCTTGCAGCAGATGGTTGTCAGAGAATTTCTTCTAGATGAGCATCAAGAAGAAGCAGTTAATACAGAATTTCTCTTGAATGCAGCTTTGAATATGTCCCTTGAGAAGAAGAAAGGAGTACTGGTATTTGGGGCAATCTGCAACCACATGTCAAGTGTCATGTTGTCAATGGCATTCATGGCTGAGCCAACAGAAAATGAAACAATGGAATAAGCACCGTGTTAAAGGGTGCTGGGAAGACTCCATGGCTAGAAAAGCTTAAGGGGAGATTATGAAACACATGTCAGGAAAGAGGTTGACATAGCAGGTGTCACTGGAGGGTGACCTTGCCCAGGACAGAGATGTTGGAACTAGAAGATCTTTAAGGTCCCTTCTAACCCAAACCATTCTACGATTCTAAGTGAATGTAGGCCTGGAGATACTTTTTTCATAACAACTTTTAATCTTGCACATCTTCTTCAGGAGTAGTTTGGAGTGTTAGGAGGAGTGGGATCAAGCTATTGCTTAGAAATTAGAACGTAACAGGAGATTTTTCAAAATAGCAAAGGTACTCTGAAAACATCAGTGTTCTTTGAAAGTCATCAGGTATTTTATTCAGATGGCACAGTGCAGAAAGGTCTTGCTGTGCACAGCTCTATGTATACTCAAAGGGTGCAATTCATATCCTACGACCTCACGCTCCAGGGCGGAAAGACAAAAAAGTGAATAAGAAAAGATGGTTTTATTCCTTTTTTACAAAAAGGGCACAGAGAGGTAAATCACTTGTTGTGATCATACAAAAAGCGTGTAATAACTTGAAGTCATGTAAGGACTAATTCAGTACCTTCTGTCACAGCATCTTTTCTTTCTTTAGGAGTGTTGCATGTCTGTGATGTAAAAAATTAAGATGTATTTTCTAAGGTCTCCACAAGGATATGCTGTCTTTCCCACATGGATAAGAGAGTCTTTTGTTTAGCAGTTTGGGATGGTGTTCAATGCAATCCTGCAGGTTGGTTAAAACTGGCTACTATTGGTTGCAGATCCAGATGATCTAAAACTAAGCCCACCAGAGGCCATTTGATCTTCCTCCACATTTTGGGAATAGATGCTGTGAGTGACTAGACTGAGCAAAAGGAATGGATAATTCAGCAGTCAGTTAGTCATTGTCATTGTGTGTGCCTGCATATGTTGCATTTGGTTGACAGACTGCAAACCACATTAGAAGCAGTAATGAGAGAAGCAAGACAGGAATTGAGAATTTTTCTTTTTGAGACATGTTACCTATGATGTTTTCTAAAGCTGAATTTTGAATAGTAAGATGATGGATAGTGAATTACTTAAAAAAAAATCTTGTTTAGTTCTTTAGCTTGTATAATAGGATCTCATTTAACAGAACTCCTTGTTAACTCGTTAAGGAAATTCAAGACTGGGGGATGAAAATGGCTTTGCATACTTTCAGAAGGCAAGATGATGCATTGAGTTGTCTCACAAGCAGGTGTATTTATTCCATTGATTCTTTCAAAAGCATTCTGTGGATTTTATGACTTCTACTTTTCTCCCTTCACTTCCTTCAATCTGTAATTATTCTCAGGGAATGTTTCCCATGCATCATTGTCATTTGGTACTCTGTGAGACTGCATCAGAAGCCTGGCTCTTGAAGACACAAAAGGATATTTTTTTCAACACGTAGTGGGTACATGAAACATCAGGAAGACTATTCCTGACTCTTTGTGCAAAGTGTCTACAACCTCATGGATTAAAGGCAAGAAATGAGGAGGGAAAAGTGCACATATGCAATGGAAGAGAGAAGTGGGGACAGGGAACGGAAAAAGTATTTCTTTAAAGAAAATAACCCTGTCCTCTCTATACTGTTGTATTTGGACATGTATATGAATAGACACACCTTTAAATATACAACTCTTACTAAAAAGTGAGAGATTAAAAATATTTGGTTCTGATTTTTGGATATATTAGTGGGTGAATTTTGCAGCAAATTCAGTCAAAAATTGTATTAGATATATGCTGTCAGAATGTTGGATTATTCTAACAGTGGAAAAATAAATTTCAGTACAGATAACTAAGAAATGTAAGGAATCAGAAAGCTATGGTGCTCATTAAAAAGAAACCTTGCTCTTTCCAAGGTTAGAAATTAAGTAGATGAAGACTTCAAGGAATTACTACTTTAGTAAGGAATCATTTAATGAGAATGTATGTCACAATGTGTTGGATAGGAAGTTGCAATGAAGTGACATTTGATTGGATTTGAAAAGGAAGGAAAAACATTGATTAAGGAGCATATGAAATACTTATTTATGAGTATTTTTCTAATGCATTCTGCTTGTTGTAAGTCTGTATGAGGTGGTTCTGCACTGTGAACACACATGGACTCGGTAAAATGGGCTTTGCAGACAAGCCTTACCAAAAGTATTAACCAGGCAGAAAGATGTTCTTGTTTGTGCTTCAAAAAATCATAGGGAGGCGTTGATTGATTTTTGTTTTGATTATTTTCAAGATGCACTTTCAGAGAGTAAGATAAGACCACCCTGGAGGAAAAAACGCAATGTACATCCATCTGAAACAGAAACAGCAAACAGCCCAAACTTTCAAAACTCTGAAACTCAAAGTGTTTCAAAAATCTGCACTAAAATCTCTTTCAGTGCAGATTTTTGTTCCCTCAGCAAAGGCAAACACCTCTGTTCTGACTTTGCAGCATAGTTTCTTTATTCCCCCTGCCATCCTAGTAGCCACACTGAATTCATCTCTCTTGAACCTTTCTGATTAGAGTTGTGGTTTGAATTCTAGATAAACTCTTAACAGGGTTTTGTAAGGAAGTATTCATTCCCTCCATCCTTGCTAGAATGACTTTGTCTGGTAAATATTAGCTGTTTCTTTAATGACACCATCAGATTATTGTCTTGTTTTTCCAAACTGTCTCTGCATCCTTTTATACTTTCTGGTGATGTCTTCCAGGTCTGCAACATATGTATATTTCATTATTAGAGTTAGAAGTATTTTTCTTGCATAAAGGTCATTAAAGAAAAGCTGACAACAGTTTTTCTAAGACCTGAGATGTTCCCCTAACAGCACCCCTCTACTGTGAAAGCTCATTATTTACCACACTGTCACTCATCTCCCCCTAACTTCCTAACCCATCTTTCAAACAGTTTCCCAATTCCTAATTTCTTTGCTCCAGGAGTACCCCGAATGCCTTACTGTAATTCAGGCAAATTGGATCTAACATATTTCACTTGTCTTCAGAAAGCCAGTATCTTCTCAAAGAAAATATCATCTGTACCTGGCATGATCTGCCTTCTTTCTGTTCCCCATACATATTGCTGCAACAGTTATTCTTTTGGGCCTGTCAGTGGTTCTTGAATTCTCCTGAAAGGTAATTACAACCTCTGTTGAGACCTCCGTCTAAGAAAAATCGTCAGGATGATGTGAAAATGGAATTGAAATATTGAGCAGGAAAGGCAGAGAAATGGCTGCACTTCTCCTAATACATTTTAATGTCTCTGTGACAACCTCTGGAGAAACATCGGCATTCAGGCTGTGTTGATATTCATGCTAGTGCCATGTAATGATTACAATAAACACATTTACATGAGAAGCACAAGATATTATAACAACAATCTCCAATAATAGGAAATGAAGTTTCACGAGTTTTCTATGTTTTGCAGTATTTATTTCGGTTTATTTTTGAAGTAATGTGAAAGGACAGGATCATTTTAGTTTCTTACAAGAGAACAAGGGTTTGATTATTTTCAATCATTTCAGATAATTATTTTTAGCTGTAAGAGAACTGAAGTGTTGGGCAGTCAAAGGCTTTTCAGCACTAGAATTTGCCACTTTGAAGCAGGTCAGTTTAATTAAATAATTATGGCCCTAATAGATATGCAGACATGTAGAAATTGTGACACCAGAGTTTTATGTTTTCCTAAATCTTGCATTGAAATGTTTATTAATATTGCACCATAAGCTTTGAAAATATGTTCATTAAAACTGGATAAATGATATATTGAATATAACTTCTTAGGTTACTGCAGGAGCCTTTTTCTTGGTCTTGAAAAAAAGGTCTTTATTTATTTTGTCAATACTAAGGCTATCAAGATGAAAGGAGGAAAAAGACAAACACAAAACCTGAGGGTATTCTGTTTCCTCTGTCCAAACACACACAGTAACAGAAACAAGTGCAAAGCATTAATAAATCTAATCCAAAAATCATTAGTCATCTGTGGTCGCTGCATGGAAAGAATTACATAGAAAAAAAATCTTATCTCAGTGACATGAGTTGCAAGTCCATCCAGAAGCTGTGTAACAACAATGAGAGTGTGTCAAGAGACATTAACAGATTAAAGATGTAAGCTCCCACCTTACATCTACCATCTGCATATGTTTGGATGTTTTCTTTGGTTTTCTGAACTCAAGATATGCTCTACCTATTAATTCTTTATAGATCTCATAAGAAAGTGTCTCTCTTAAACTCCCGCATTCCTAGATTTTGGGCTTCTGACAGAAACAGTGCAAGAACAAACAGTATTCAAAAGATCCCATTTTGCCTCCAGCTAAATTCACCAAGTGTCAAAGCAAGTGATTTATTTATTTATAAAGCAAAAGCAACTTGGTTTTCAAATCACTAAGATTCATATTAGGGTGGGGAGGTGGGGAAGGCTGAAGACTAAGTTACCTGCTTGGTTCTTATTTTATTTAGCTTGGTTCCCCTGTTAAATGTGACCCTGTGGCAGTTTATGGCCCCCACATGGTATACACTTTGAGTGAAAAATAGACCCATTTGGCCATAGTTTCAGGGAACGTTTCTTGAGAGTTTTACACTGCTGAAAGCTTTATTGCTGCTATAAGTGGGGGAAGATACAAACTTTCAAATAAATCTGCTTAATATTTACCTTCTTATTGTCTCCACTTATGCCTACACTTTCTATGCAATTTCAAACAAAAATGTAATGAAAAAACTCCAGAAAAATTGCTCCTAGTTGGCTTCTCATAACTAAATGGTGGTTTAAGTGTTCCTTCAGTTAGAGTAGCTATCTCAGGTTTGGAATTTATTTTTTTCATTTGTTTTCCCTTTTGAATTTTTTTGGTTTTTTCCTAAAATTGAAAATCATCTATGGAATGAAAAGCTTTTCATGTTTTTATTGGATTCAAATGATTTTTCACTTTTCACATGGACTCAAGCCAATGTCTTTCAAAATTTTTGTGAAAAGCCACCAAGGCAAGTTATTAATTTGGTGGGTGACATACCTTAAAAGTAGTAGGCTCAGGTATAAAATGAGCAAGGCTTAAACCTTGGTTGTAGTTATTACAGATAATATGCTATCTACAAAATGTTAAGTTTTGGGTCAGTTGGTTATTTTGTCACTCTTTTTCATGCAGTTTTGTTAAGCAAGCACATCCTGCAAGCAATCAGTTTGGGACAAAGAAATTAGCTAAAAGCCCCATGTTTCCACAACAAGTTTTTTTCACAGAAGCATTTTTTCCAAGGGATTATTTTTTTTTATTAATCCCATCCAAGTGTTTTAATGGTGATACAGGCAGCCCAAATTTGAGATACTTGCAGATCTTGGTCACTATCTTTGCATTCATGGAATAAGAGTCTTTGAATTTGGAAAACCCTGAAATGTGGACCAAAAAAAAGTAGAACTTCAAAGTTTTATTAGAAATTTTTATTTGATTGGTTGGTTGGTGTGTGTGTGTGTGTGTAGTTTTCACATCATAATGTGAAATGTTTGAGAAACCACTTCAGTACTTTACAGAACTATAACAAACCAGCCTTTCTGACATTTTCATTTTATTCATCTTAAGGCAGATCCAAATATAATATCCAGTGTTCAATCTGCCACATTTTAATGGAGGATCACAGAGGACTGTGAGTTCATAAAATCGTAACTACTTTATGTTATTGTTAATGAAGTTTCTTCTGGAACATGAGCAATGTGTTGATATTCTGTAGTTAGTAGGCTTTTCTTGCAGAATCCAATGTATAGTGAAATAAATAAGTCATTATGGAATGGAAAAGCAGTGTTTCTTTTTAGGGACTCAACTGACTCTGGTCTGTCATCCAAGAAGTAAAAGGACAATTACATTCAGTTTTTTGTGTCAGGCTTGGAGCTCCTGTGAGGGAGAGGTCCCCCATAAAGCCTATTTGCTCCCTGCTTGAAACTTTATATGCTGTTGTCCTGCATCACGAGGGGATGAATGCCCTCAAGGAATGCAATCCATGGGCAAAGCTGAAAATGGCAACTTTGTGTAAGCCCTTATAAGGCAGCAAAGAGAGTGAGGTGCCACAAGCCAGTAGGGAATGCCCTAGTTCCCTATTGGTAGTGTACACTGAGCTGCACCAAGAAGGAGCATGTAAGAGATGCCCATGAGGCCTGCTGGCGCTCACACCGCCCTCTGTGTCCTGGTGTCCTGCAGACAGAACCATAACATGAAGTCACTGACTTCTTCTTTCCATGGACTTTTTCGTTTTAGAAACTGCTGAAAACCTGCAGTGGTCTTTTTTATCAGCATCCCCCAGGCACATGGGAACACAGATTAAAAGCAGAACGTTCCATTACTCCAGGAGCTCACTACACTGCCAGGAGTCAGACTGACTCTGGGAGTCAGGCTGACTTCAGTTCCTCAAGGTTAAACTATCATGAGAAGCAACTGCAGTACAGTCCTCTTGTTCCTTTGTCACTGTGCCTTGTGGTGACCTGATGAGATCATTTGACCAGATTATTAGGGAGTTTCAGAGGCAGTCCAGTCCTTAGGCAACCCTAAAGTAAATTCTGTAAAGCTTAAGTACTAGGGAATCTGCTGCAAATAAAAAATCAGGGTCAGATTTCTCAACAGACCAAATTTGCCCAGATGGAGTAGTCTATTGCCATGTTTATAACCTTTTGGTTGGACTTTTACAGGTTTCTGCACCCAGCAACCTAATTTGTTGGCAAGTATTTCACAGTAAAAAACAGTTCCTTTTCATTGTTGGGCAAAAGTGAGGGGCAGAAGTGTTCCACACATCTCTTCTGAATTGATTCAGACACTCTCTGAAAAGCAAATGATAATCTTACTTTCAAAAAAAATCTGCACAGGAGCAGTCTTCACTCTCCTTGTAAGGCATTCTAGGAGAATTAAAGCCCAAAATGAGCAAAATGCTTACAACCCAGTTGGGAGAAGAAAAACAAACTTAGAAAAGTAAGCCAGCTACAATAATCTGCATCTTCTTATACTTGTCCGGAACACTCATGCAATAGCTTTGTGGGACAAGCTCAGAAAAATTGATACTCCAAATGAAATATCATTGGAAAACTCTTCTCATTTCAGCTCTGGTCTCAGTGAGGAGCTGTAATGTATCTATGAATAATGTTTAGCTTCAATCTCTTTTACAGCCATTCCAAACAGATGAGCAATTTTTGAAAAGCTACTGTTGAAGATGCACTTTTGCTTCTTCATCAAAAACGTATAAAAATGAAATATATTGCAATATTTATTGCAATGTATTACAAACATTCATGGTGATCCAGTACAGATGCTTCTTCTTCTCTGTGGCACTGACCTTCAAAAGTGATGATGTGAAAAGCCCTAGATTTTATGACAGCTTAACTCAGAATACATTACAGCTTCTATATTAATATGTATTTGTTCGGCTGTAAACTTGGAATATGAGAAGAAACTCTGTACCTTGTACTCCACTATAAAGTTTAAATACGAAGAGAAAGAGGTTCAAAGAGCTATAGCTAGGAGTTAACAATATTTCTGTGAAATGAATACCCCTTTTTGTTTTTCCCTACCACACAAATCATTCTTTCTGTGTTTCATGAATTCTGCATTTGTTAAGTGAATCTAATTATCAGCAATGCAAAGGCCACCAGAGTAGCAATACAAAGACCTGTATGACACAGCCATGTAGATAAACCAGTCACTATATAGTTAAGTTTGAAAGGAGGATTCCAAGACAAAACATGCAGGAACAATAGCTGTGATACGTGGGCTGTCTGTGTCTGTAACAAACTTTGTGATCCAGTTCTGTCAGCTTGAGCTAAGCAAACAGCTCTAACACTGCTCACTGAAGAACATTTGCTGTCCCTGTACCAGTGGTGAAAACCTCAAGAGAATTACAGCAGTGATTCCTCTCCATAGTCCCCAACGGCCTCACCCCTTTGAGGTGCTGGCTGACTCCATCTGTTGCTGGCCCAAGACTTCAAAGCACTATTTCCACAGTCAAGGGCTCCAGAATCAGGCGCTACTCTAACGAAGGAATGCCCCTAGTGGTTACTGTCTCCGGCATGCAGAACTCTCCAGCCAGCTTTGGCAGTTCCCTGGATAGGTAAAGGAAGACACAACAACCATTCCTGAAAAAAGTGAACATCTTTTTTTGGAAACCATCACTTAAGGTTATCAGCTTTGATGCTGCAACTGGCAGCATTTTGCTGGCAGGATGAGAGAAAAAAATGAAGCAAAATGGATGACCAGAAATGACATTCATGGAATCATTCAGGGAGGGCATGGTTCGGCCTCCAACTACATAGTTTTAATTATGTTTGGATTCTTTGTGTTGCTTAACCTACATGTCTTCTTTGTGTACACAGTGTTGTTTTACTCCCATGTGTTGCATGTCCACCCATCCTGTCAGGTTTGAATTATGGCTTTGCTTTCATGGGCAGTGAGAGAACTCTGGCTGAGATAGTGCCCTCACCTCTGCAGGTGAGGTGTGATTGATAGCAGGCCCATGAGCAGTGCTGCCTTTGTGAGACATCAGTTCTGCTTCTGGACAATAGTTGTGCCAACTGGGAAAAGAGCACCCAAATCCATGCACTCCAGTCACAGAGACAACACAGACAGGATTATAGAGGTGTGTCTGAACGGCAGGTGGAGAGAGACCTGAAGAGGGCGATATTTACTATTCATGATGTATGTAGCTGACTAGATATAGCAAACAGCAATGCAACTATGCAGCAAGTCCAGAGAGGAGGCTGGGGATCTGTAGGATTTGGGATCCATCATTTGGATCATACTGGGTTATGTCTTGAGCAGATAATTCGAAGCAGCACTTGCTGCTTGAATATGGCACAGTCACAGATGCAAAGGACATGGGATAATTTGTAAATTGCAACATCCAATCATGGAAAACCTGTCAGGGGGGTCTACAAAAGAATCCAGAGACTTCTGAGATGCAGATGTGACTGTTGAACACACTTCTGGGCACTACTATCAATTTAGAAATATTACCTCTTGGCTCAGGGCTAGTCTTTGGGAATGGGTGGCCTTAGCTGTCTCCCCTTTCCTTTACAGGAGGTTTTCAGTACATCACCATTCCTCTGGTATAATAAAAGTTGATCTGCCTTTATGAGTTGTGTCTATGGCAATACATTGGAGCTTTCATATTATTCTGCTGTCTTGATCCAGTTCTGATGTTTCTAGTGTACAGTTACTTTTGTGGCATTTCTACATGCTGCTCCAATGTATCCCATATGGACATAAGTTCATCTTGTGCTCAAAACATTCACTTAGGAGTACTACGGTTATGGGAAGTGTGCTCCTGAGACTGAGCAAACCAGCTTGGAATCTATTACCTCCCACTCACTGCTGTCTAACTAGATATCCTGGCTTCTAATTGCCTAAAAACGTGGGTGAGTTTACTTGCAACTCCTTACATGTGATCATTAGATATACCTTCAGATTCATGCAGCACTCTTAGAGAGAGAGTATTGAAGAAAAGTCAGCTCAGTTCTTTGGCATTGAGTGTGTCTCTTAATGAGAAGTTATCAGGAGGGATGAAAGTGAAGATGACTCATGAAATGAAATACTTTACTCACATTTTAGTATATACAAGGCATACGTGTTTATGAAGGAAACCAATCCCTGTGAGAAGTAATAAATAAAATATACATAGTGTCCTTCTCAGTTCAGGCTTAATAGCACTTTAACAGTATGTAAGTCACATTAATACCTTCTGCAATGAAATGCATTTGATGTTTTCTATATAACACAATGCAATGAGACGACTTAAAACTCTTACATCTTTCAAACCTGCCTCCTTTCCCCAATGGATTTCTGAAATTTGGACTATGAGCAAGAGCCAGATCCAAAGAAAAGTACTTTGGTGCCTAACGTTCAAGAGCAGTGGAATTTAAGTTTCTCAGTCCAAAAGCAAACAATCCACACCACTTTATTTAACTAATCATAGGACTGTCCATTTCCCTCTCGTTGACCTCTCAGACAAAAGTACATATACAACTTATTACACGCCTAATGGAGGTTAATTCCTCCCAGCTCAGGCACAACAACAGCTCTTTTTCTATTACAATGTGCAATAAGCCCTGAAAAGTTTTCAAGTGAACTTGATTAGTATGCAGAATAGAAGATCATACTAACTATCAGCTACTTTCTGTTGAGGAAACAATTTCCAGCTGAAGAAGGTAGTAACCTCTTACATTAAGCTAACATCATCACAAGCAGTCACCTATTTATAGAAGTTGCTATTTAGGTTCCTAATAATCTGTTCTGTATGTACCCAGTCATACCAGACTCTTGGCTGGACTAGGCTGAACTCAGCAATTTGGTGTCTTCATATGTCCAACTTTGGTGTGCATCCCTAAAATATTGATTGAAATCCTATTAAGAAGCCTTCTTGCAAGGGTCTTCAATACTGAGATGGATATTGCAATCTATATACCAAAATATTAAAGAAAATTATTTATCAATACCTTTTTTTGATGCCAGCCATAAGTTTTGGCTGATGTGCGGAGCTAAGGAACAGGAAAAGGATAATTACCTACTATCTACTGCAGAAAAAGTCTCAAAGAGTTGATTACAACACCTTTTAGAGGACTTTGAGGTTTATAGCACAGTGAAGAAAGCCTTGCTGTACAGTCTGAAATAATGCTGGAGTATCATGGTCCAAGATTTAGGTAAAGGAAAATGAAAGAGGATAGCACCTGTCAAGTGGATACTGGTTTCAGAATTCCTGTGGAAATTGCTTAAGGGAGAAAGGGTTGAAACTGCTGAAAGAGTCATGTATTTTCTAGACCTGGAACAATGTGTTCATTAACCTTTGGCAGTGAAACTGTAAACAGTAAAACAGTAAGTAGGGGGCAGGCACCCTGTCACTGTGCCTGCTGTGTGTGATGGACTACAGGCTATGCCATTCCCCCGCAGGGAAACAAGGCCTGGGAACATTTCTCCTTCTGCAAGCAGAGCATTTAGCCAAAGGCTAGGGAGTCTCAGTCCAGACAGAGGCAGCTGGGACAGAACTAGCAGAAATGACACGTGAGCCCAGCTTTCCTAAATGACATGGAGAAAAGACAAAAAAATGATTCAAGATTTTTGTGACAACCAAAGAGCAGAACTCCTGCATAAAACAAACCAGAAAAAGCCCAACAAGGGTACCCAGGAGGACCTTCATAGAAATGCAAGTAGAAAGTGCTTATAGGTAAAGTTTCTTATAGAGTCACACAAAAATGTATAGGAAAGATGACAAATCTGTGTACCCAAGGAGCAAATCATAATAAAAATTATCTGTTGGAGCTGAAGGGTCAGTGGGGTACAGTGGGATAAAGAGCAAAGAGCTTGGAAGAGTACAGGATTGCTGGGTGGAAAGGAGGCAGTAAGCAGTCTCATCTCAGAGGAGCTTTGAGCCAAGTGGTTTTGCACAGTGTTTGCAGCGACTCAGAAAGCTATAAGTGGACTGAAATGATCCCTGTGGAAAGGACCTGCCTGCAGGAGCAAGTCCCTAAGAGCATTGGCCATGGCTATCTTTCTCAAGGCAATCTTCTATGTGTTTAAACTCTTCCTGGTGTTTATTGACAAGTTCTCCAGAAAGAACAGACATCAGAAAATCTGTTGACAGGCCCCTAAAAGTTCTAATAACCCTTAGTTGCCCTTTCCAGGCTTCACATGGGACGACAACCTACACCTGCCCATGGGCTGTGTGGCTTCTATTTAAGTCAGACTGGGGAATTCAGTCCTTACTGAATTCAGTCCTTACCAGTACATACACCTGGTCTATTTTCTGCAGCCCTAGCTTACTGCCTAGGTCTTCTGCATGTACTCTGGAGTTACACTGTAGGTAGCATTGTCTCTGGGCTTTTATTGAGGTCTGAATCTCCAGTGGCTAGCTTTGCTAATGTGCTCAGCCCACCACAGGCAGTGGCTAGTGTGCCTGTGTGCCACAGATATACCTCTTCATATGGAAGCAGAGAAAGCTGTACTAGTCTGAAGATGGAAGTTGCAAGTTGTGCCCATACAGCTGTGCTGGGCTTCCAAGGACAAAAACTGCGTATTTGCACTTCAATACCTTGCCACCTTCTATACTTCACAGAAAACATTGTGTAAGAGAATACTGCAGAGCTTTGGAGAGCCTGTGACAGGGAGGCTTGTCACCTAATGGTAAATGCACATAAGGGTGCAGGAGATAACTTTTGTATTAGCCTTGGTGACCATGTGGTACAAAGCCTGGTTCTTTTAAAAAGAAAATGCTTTCATCCTAAGGTTCATATAAAGGCTTAAAGTGTGAGAGCACTGAGAGGAAACAAGAAACTTGCAGTTGCTCTTAAAATTCAATAGTGCCATATAATCTCAATAAACAGGAGTGCAATAGCAAAGCCAGTCTTTCAGAAAATGCACAGTGTGCTGATAGTCATCTCACCATGGTTTAAAAGCTGCCCCTCCTTTCAGCTGCTGTAATAACTCTGGGAAGGTGGGAGACAAGTGTGAGCAATGTGACTCAGATTGTAGTGGAAATGTTTATATTCCTTGGTGACGTGACTCCAAGTTATGCAGGGTTTGGAAAAAAATGGCAGCCTGGAGCTGTGCATGGTTTTCTGCAGGTATATTTCCCAGCTAGCTTGTCACGCCTGCTCCTTGCAAATATGTCTGGATGAACAGTCTGTGATGCTGCATTGCTGTCCTGGATTTCCCTCTAGCATGGGTGAAAACAAGAAGGGGGTAAGTTTTCTGGAAGTATTCCTCCTCTGCGAGTTCAGGTGCTGCTGAACTTCCAGCTGCTGCAGTGTTTGCTCTCCCATGCAGAACCCTTTTGGTGCTAACTCTACACTTCCCTCTTTTGCCCTCTGACAACTTGAGGAGCCACAGCAGCCTGCACTTAATAGACCAACAGGGGAAATTTCAGTACTGCTTTGTGACTGTAACGAAAGCAGTTCAGGGTCCCTTCCCTGACTGTCTTTGCCTACATCGCAGAGGGGGGAAAATATTCCATATAAATAGAAGGTAAATTATTTGATGAACTCCCACACAACATGCAGGAATTCTGTTGTCATTAAATATAAGACTACGATGAGTGTAATGATGACTGTGTCAATTTGTGCCGTCAGAACGCTGCTCTGTTCTCACCAGCATTACAATTATTAAGCTTAAATACATGTGAGATATCTTGTCATATTCCATCACTGGACTGTGATGACCCTGGAGAATAGCACTGGGCACATGATGTTGAAGGGTAGTGTCATGCTTACAGACTGATCCCACTAGTATCACCTTTCACTGCAGTTGGCACGCAATACATTCCGTATTTCCATTTTTCTTATCTTCTCCTTGAGGGTTATGGTAATTCTGCTTCATCCAATTCCCTGTGTCTAAGGTGAGACAGGCAGCTGCAGTTCTGCTGGTCTTGGTGTTCATTTGTCCTTACACCTGTTTCCAGGGGACCCATTAAAAGCTAATAAAACTCTCCTGACTCCAGACTTGTTAAAAGAATAGAGAAAGCTCAAGATGTCTGAAAGCAGGATCTTTCTGGGCACAGTCACTGCCCTCTCTCTTCCTTGGAGTTGCTTTCCATGGACAGGCAGGCCATCAGCTGTGGAAGATCTGCTGTCTTGCTGCCATTTATTACATCCCACCTGGCACTCAGCTCTTTGTCATTTAATGTCTCCAACTTTGACAAGATCAAACTGTCTTTTATGAGTGTAGTGGATTTTTCAGGGCAAAATGATGACTATATGTATGTCCATATGATCAACTTTCACCGAATCTTTTGAAGGAGTCCTTTCCAGTTTCTAGGTTTGAATGCTTTAGGAGTGTACAATTAGAAAACAAGCTCCACGAGACAATATTCTAAAATGTGGCATAACCTGATGCACTTCCTGAGATTAGTTTTATGTCTTGGGTCTACCACTAAATTCAGGTGAATTCTGTAAGAACACCCATAAATCCTTTAATCCTAAATCCCAAACGAATCCTATTAAGCATAATGGAAAGTTCAAAAAGAGCACAGCAGGAAAATATTAAGCAAGGCAGCATCCAGTCTGAATTATTATGGATTTTGGTTAATCTCACTTGCCCTTCTCACTTGAATTTGTCACATTTGTAAACATAGCCTTTGTAGACTTTAGTCAGTTTTAATTGAAAGCCAATGACAGTAAAGTACATTTCATACATTTTTAAAGATGTTCCTTAAAGAAATTGATTTTGCTTAATGACCTTTTTTTATTTCTTATGATAATGTAGCAAATATGAATCTCTGGTTTAGAAAAAGCCATTGTAGGGGGTGGACTGAAAGAATACTATGTCTTCAAAATTACCTATTTTCAGATATCACTTGGCAATTTGTCAGAATGAGAGATTTAACTAACCGGGACCCAATTTTAAAATAACTATGTAAATGAAATTATTTCAATCTCTTTTGAAGACAGGTAAAGCAAACTTCAGAGCATGCTACAAGGATCTGATGTCCTCCCAGCCACCTAAAATAAATTACCTTTATGGTAAAATCATGTAAATCAGCACAGTTTGTACAGCAATCAATCAACAGTTCCCTATTGCCAAGTGAAGTGGCATATTTCTGCCACTGATGCATGGCTGATTGGAGAAAGGCTTTAAAGCAAGGAGCAAGATTAGGATCAGTTGAGACGACTGTAACCTACTTTGACTCTGAAAGTAAGTTAAAGTCTTTTTTAGGACTGCAGGATCTTGATAGCCTGTACTGTCCTTGGATAAAGAGCAGCTTTTCATCTGGGCTTCAGACTGACCAAGAGTTCCCTGCAATGTCTTCCCTTCCTCTGCTCATATGAGACATGGATGACTGATTTCAGGTGCTATCTCTTTGAAAGATTATGCTGAACACTAGTCCAAAATGAGATCATTCTCTAAGAGTAGCAAAGTTTGGGGAAGTTCAAAGACACAGGCTTGATATCAAATTGTAGACCTTGGAACATGGGAGATAACAGCTGCATCTGTGTATCCCATGAAATACATCAGCTATTATACAGGTATATGGAGGAGAAGAAAATTGGCTTAGAGCACCTAGAACAATTTTTCTCAAAAGCAAATTAAAAAACTATAGGATGATAAAAAATTTGCAGCCTATAAAACATCATACTTCATAAAATTTCACTCGTTCTTACCTGAGCATTAGTCTATGCAGCAAAACCACAAGTTTGTACATGTGGGACATAGCATAGCACACTTGTAAGGGATGATTAGGAGTCAGTGATCCTCAAACCCACTATCATCACATGGTTGGTTGCTATCAGAACTGGCTTCAAGATCCAACAATTGTCTTATATTTCCATCTCTTTGAAGCTTTTGTACAAAACGTCTTTACATAAAATGGAAGTTTCAGGGTATGGCAGGAGACATGCACACAGCTTTTTCAACTGATTAAAGCACTTTGGCTGAAGATTTTTCAGTTCTTAAAAGGGAGGGTAGAAAGGAGGGAAAAAATCCAAACCAACAAGAACAAAACCTTGCCCCTTTCTGGTATGGAGCAAGATAAACCAGAAACAACAGGCAGGGCAGTAAATTATATCTTTTTTTAGCAACTGTCCTCTCATGCAGCACTGATTACACAGTTCTGAGTACTGCTGAACAGTGTTTGAACACTGTCAAGGCCTTCTGCTTACTCTGTCCTGTTCCTACCCTGCCCCGGGAAGAGACTGGGAGTGGGCAAGAGGCTGGGAGGGTATGCAACCAGGTAGATGTCCCAAACTGACCAAAAAGCTTCTTCATGCTGTGTCACATCATGCTCAGTAGTAAAATTGAGAGGACAGTAGGTCAGGGAATTTTTCTCATGGTCTGAGTGAGCATTCATCCCTCCATGGAAGGAGGTGAGTGAGTACTGTCACGTCTTATATTGTTCCTTTGCTCTTTCATGTCTTGTTTGCTCATTAAACTATTCTTATCTTGACCCATATGTTTTCTCTTCATTTTCTTCTCCAGTCCCACTGGGCGTGAGGGAGGGAATAAAGTTAGAGTGGTTTGGTGATTAGCTGACCACTGGAGTTAACCCCCAATAGCTTACCTTGTTTCCTATGCATTTTTGACCCTTCATAAACATGCTTTCTCTTCATTTTTAAATTAATAGCTTAATCTAGATAGAGATCAGGGTGTTTATAAAACACCTGGCTAACTGAGATTGCATCTGCACATCTGTGGCAGTTTGAAACAAAGATGACCTTTTAGGCCTGCAGCCCCAACGTTTTCCTTTAGATCCCTCAGAACATAAAACATAATTTTACTTTACTACATAGGCTGATGTAGGAACTAGACATTTTAGCATTCAGTAAAGAAGAAGCAACTTCTTGTGACTGTGATTAGGTCAGGTTCTAGAAAGAAGGGAAGACTCAGTCCCTGGATCAGCTTGTAACTAGCTCTTCTGTTTGGTTTTTGGGGTTTTTTAATCTAGAAGAGAGTAACTGAAACTGAACAGTACATTGGAATGTGGTTAATAATGACTCTCAGAAGTATTTATTTTACTTTCCTGATCTGCTGCAGCTGCTACAAAGTAGATTTAGGTTTTCTGTTATACCTTAATGGACAGAAGATTTTGAAAGAGGCGTACTTTTAACTATTAAACAATATTATTTTATAAATCTCTGCATAACCTCATCTTTACTTTGAATAGGATTTTTGAGCGGTCCAGCGCTCTCAGTATGAAAATATTAGGGCCACAAATCTCCTGTGATTCCTTATAAGAGTGAAAAACACAGTGTGGCTTATGCGCAGTAACTCCTGCGGGAGTCCGTGTAAAGCTCATCTATTCAGCATGAAGTCATGCAGGACTTGCAAACTTTCCAGGAGTACATGAAGGGCTTGCTTCTGTTAAAAAGTACTATGAAACTTCTAGTGTTTGACAGAACTATTAAGCATGTTGAAGTCCTGTGGACTGTTAGGCTCTACCACAAAGTTCTAGACATGCTAGATGGGATTGGAGAAATGGCTCTGACTAGTCCTTTTCTCAGCTACATCCCGTTCACTGCTTTACTTCTGGGCCTACTGGTACCCACAAACTGTAGCATCCTGGTTTAAAGGCTGTCTTGGTTTGAAAGACAGGTGTCTGCTAAGGAAGGCAGAAGCCTCCCTTGGAATGGCAGATGCAACCCCCTTCCCTCCGAGTTATTGTAATTTTGAAATCAAGGGGCTTTTAGGCAAAGATGTGGGAAATAGGAATAACTGTTCTTTACTATTATATATATCTATATATATTATATATATATATATATAGATAGATATGTGTATAACCAGTCAAACAAACAATAACTATGGCAGAGACAGCAAACAATCACAAACCCAGTCCCAGCCTTCTCGGCTGTCAGGCCCTTTCCCCTCGGGTGCAGTTCCGCTCGCAGCCGGCAGGGGCGCTGGCGGCTCCCGGTGAGCAGGGCAGGTGCGATGGTTCCCCCGCGGCTGCAGGGGGCGCTCCGGAGCGAGCTCGGGGAGCACGCGGCACCAGTGGCCTGGGATCCCGGGAAGGGATGGAACAATGAAGCTTCACAAACCCCTGGGCAGCCGATCCCAGTGTCCAGCCAGACCCTCGGGAAGAGCAGGCTGGAACGGCAGGCTGGAGCGGCAGGCTGGAATGGCAGGGACGAGCACAAATCGTGGGTGGCAGATGCAATGTATCCAAACGAGGAACCCCCTGGAGGTCTGGGCAGGCAGGGTGAGCACGGCTACAACGTGGCGAAGGCTCGAAGCAACGGCAGGGCAGCCACGGCCTGGCTCCAAGCGGGGCAGGGAAGGCTTTGGGATCCCGGGGCTTCTCCAGCAGAAGGAAAAGCGGCCGAAGAAAGCAGCTTCCCTCTCTGTCCAAACGCTGAGACCGACTGCCCCCACACACTCAGGTGAAAATGAAAGAGTAGCCAGATGCGCCCCACCCTATAGCCAGCTCTTTTGTTTTTCTTAAATACCCAGCCATTTGTTCCCCTAGCAACCTGTATGGGCAAAATTCCTTTAACAGAAGAAAAATCAGGAGAGCTCCTAAAACCCCAACAAAGGCAAATAAATAAAACTAGATCAGCTCTTTAGAAATTATGCTGTAATCTTCTTAAGTACTCAACAGCATTAGTTTGAGTTGCCATGTAATGAAACCTATTCTGTAGTGAAACCTGAGCAATGGCAAATAAACAATAAAGGTAGTCTACAGTCATGAAGTTGATCAGATATTTTGCACTGTCCCAAGAATAAATAGTTAAAAGACAAATGGTGAGCATTGGTACTTATAAAGTACAGATTCCATGTGCATGTAGGTGAAAGCCTTTGAAAATAAGTTTCAGAAGCCAGACCTGCTGTTTATGGTACTCACAGACAGTCTGAGTAACTTCAATATGTAACTAGATAGATTTAAGCCCAGACTGTTGTAAAACAGTATAAGGAAGATATTTTGGACCTATTTATTCTTATTTATGCATTATACTTACAAATTTGTAATGGAAATAGAGGAGGTCAGACGTTATATTGCTGTAAGATGACACTAGACAAATAAAATAGCTAGAGATTGGCAATTAGTGTGTGGGAACAGTTATTGGAGAAACAATTAGATATAAAGCATGCTATGTCAGATCCTCCATTCTAGAATGTCTTACTTAATTGCTTTGTCTCGAATATCGAAAACTCTGCTGGTGCTATTTCTGCGCAAAAAAAAAAAATCTGATAAACCGGATTTATACACCCTCACGCAGATTTGCTTTTGAATGGTGTGAATGAACAGCAGAAAGGATTGCACCTAATTTTTCTGTGTTCAAGGAGATACTTATAGCTCAAGAAAAAGTACAGACCAGCTTAAATGACAGGTTCCATTTTAGCATGAAAATTCAAAACCTAATTCTGGTGTTCTAGTAAATATGTTTTTGAATGTGTAAAATAGATGATTTCTAATTGGGGACAAAAAGAAAGTAATAGAGCCCAATACTGTTTTGATCAGTTATAGGTGATGTGGTTTGCTGTATTTTCTCTGTGAAGTGTTTGCAATATGCTTTAGTGATGTTGAAGTATTGCAGTTTTGACCTGTTTCGATTTCTTATTTCATTGTAGCATCTTATTTTAAAGCCCAGATTCTGCAGGGTAACAAGATTAGTCTTCTGCACTGCAAGAGTGATTGAAGACAAACCTGGGATAGTGTTAAAGTGCTTTCTAGTTATGTCTTGGACAGCATTGCAAGCTGGAAGTATTTCTCCCTACGAGTAGGGCTACAATAGCATGGCATTGCTTCAGAGTTAATGTAGGTATCTCTACAGAGTACAGCACTATGCTGTGTTGACAGATTTATCCACAGCTTTGAACACACTTCATGTGAACTTGCCCATGCCTCTTTTTATGTTCCTTTGCAAACTAATCTGTAATGCTCAAAGGAGCAGGAGGCAAAAATGCCAGCACTTGTGGCCAGACTATTTCTGGAAGTAGATGCATACAGCAGCCTTACTGTGGTGAGAGTAATACAGCTGTGCTGCATGGCTTTGGTAGCTGCAATGGCAGTGTGACCTGGGAGTGCATGAAAGTCATCACACACCTGCTAGTACCGGCACTACATACATTGCCCTATATATACCTGGCTGCTGCTACACTCAAAGCCCCCTTGACTGAGATTAGGGACCTACAAGTTGTATGAGAGGCTGCCTCATGCTTTGTGTAGGTGCAGAACAGAGGGAGCTTCACAGAAGTAACTTAACATAGTCTGTTTGATGGTTTTTTTCTTCAGTTATTCAACTTGATCATGGATCAGCACAGCTCTCTATAAAATTGTTTTCATTTTTTTGCCAGGTTCTTGATTACAAACAGCCTTTGGGATGACTCTTGAACAGTCATTCATCACAATATAACAGCTTCTTACTAGAGAGGTGATGAACATGACGTAGTGGTTAATCTCTTCATATCTGGTAGGCAGTTCTCCAAGTCCCCTTGCTGGGGTGCACTGGGGAAAATGAGATTTATGCCCATGTCACTTTTATGTAATTAGAACTCAGATCTTTAGGAGCTTTGGCCAATGCACATTGCAGTGAGGCTGCTGCAGCTTCTGTCTGAAAGGCTCTGGTAGAGTGGGCTTGCCTAGAATTTCCTGACAGGCATAATTATGTATAATGTCACTCGTGCTGTTTACAGAACACAGCATGGGGTGATAGTTATTGCTTTTGAGAAGTGTGCAATCTTTTCTGAAGTCATTTTTAAATATGATTCATGTGGAAAATTGGCATTTGCAGGCTTTGTACCTAGACTTCCTATCCCTAGGAGCCTTTCATTTGGTTGTATTTTAGAAGTACATATTTTTAGGCAGTAATAGGAAAGGATGGTGAAGGGAAAATAAACAGAAACAAGTTCATTTCTGAGAATAACAGTGGGCCCAGGGAACATTGTTTTTCTGTATCTGAATCATTGTACCTTTACATTGATGACTCTACTACTTCCTCTGGCTACTTCTGTTTAGCACAGAGGGGAATTCCAGCCTTGCAGTGTCTTTAATTTCTCTTGTGACACTTCTGACAGCCTGATCACACTCATGCGAATGCTTTGCTATCAGTTCTCTCATCCTTTTTGTCTTTCATCTTTCCATGCTCAGAAAAGACATTGCATAAGATATATTGAAATTCATAGGAGTCTTCTAGTGCAGATTTAGGGTCTGTAAGGATTTTTCGTGTGGTCAGACCTGTGAGTCCGCTGGTTATGGGTCTGTGACATGAGATCAGAACATTCTCATATGAATGTCTCAGAAGGCCTAAACTAAAAAAAAAAAGATTCTTGTTATTTCAATAAAACTTTGCATCTTCCAGAATAAAAACATGTTCTTCAACATTATCTGATGATTCACAAAAACTCCCATCTCAAACCCCATCCATATTTCATTCCTTTAACTAGTTCCAGGTATTTTATCCAATATGATGTCCATAGCATCTGGCTAAAACCATCCAAACACACTTGGAAACTTGTGTAATAAAAGCCAAAATGAGGTCATATGAATGAATAATAAAAAGTATAAATTCAAGACAGGAGCACATCTATAGATATTGAGCAATTCAGCACTCTCTTAAAAGCTAGGTCTTAGAGTCTTTAACGCAGAACCCCATCAGGCTGTGTCCTACATATTTTCAGTGAAGGAGATTCCACCAATCAGGTAAACCTGTTCCCAGGTGTAACTAGATTCAGTGAAGAACTTTCTACAGAACTGCCTCTTTTGCAAAATAAAATACTGGCTTACAAAATCTGAGTGAACAGATTTTGCACACTCATTTTCTAAGACTTTGTTGATTCATATTGCTGTACATGAAATACAAAATGCATGTTGTAAATGTTATAGCCAAGATAATTAATGTTACAGAGAGGACAAGGGATGCCAGCTGTTCAGTCAAAACTTACTGTTGTGGTTCTTGATATAGACCATGATGTTTTGGTTCTTGATATTTGAACCAAGATTTCCTATGTTTTAGGAGGCAGCAGTTGTTAGAGGATGAACCTTTGCTTAAGGATCCTACCTACTTGCACCTTCAGGAATCTTGGACAATGAGGAGTAACCTTCCCTGATTTTTCTCTTGTCTAATAGGAATATGTCTGTTCATGAGAGTTTACCAGGAAAAGGAATGGCATAAGAGGTGCTGCAGCCTTGTTGCTGTCCTCATGCGATTGTGATTCAGGATCTCCTGCTGATGACACATCTCTGCTGGGGCCTTACCAGAGTACAGGTCTTCTGGTCTTCATATTAACTATCAATCATCAGTGTTAACGCCTGAGAGCAGTATCTCAGGAATTGTCTTCTCTTTATCCAAACAGACTATTCTTTTAACTTTGTCATGCTGTTTCTTCAGGAACTTGTAAACACACATGCTCTGCTATTCATATTTCATTTGTACAAATCTTAATATTTCCATGGAAAATACCTACAACTCAAACTTGCCCCCAAGTATATGCCTTGAACTTATTACACACCCATGCTTCTTCGACTCATACATGTATCCATTAATAAGGACATTCAGCAGTGGAAGATAGTAGTGCCAATGATTTACTGCCACTCCTTCTTGTTTGAAACTGTCCACAAACCTCAGGAAAAAAATATTGAAATATCCTTGTTTATTTTAGAGGAAATTAATTACACATGACTTGAGGGCAAAGTGTTCTAATTCATATCTGTGATTACTCGGTATTTTGGAGGAGACATTTTCTCTCCACTCAGCTATTTCTAATGTAAGAAGCTATGGTAGAATTAGTCATGTTAAGATATATTTGTTTAACTTTCTTAATCCCATGGTGCTTTGAAAGTGCTGCTTTTTCTGTCACTTTGACATATCACTCCTTTCAAAAATTTGCCTAAGCACAGTGATTATTTCAAATTCCTCTTCTGACAATTGATTAGAACAGGTTCTGAGGATAAAACAATGTTTTTAATTAGGTTGAACATTAGTTTCAATCCACAATACTTGAAAATAGGAAATGCTACTTGCTGTTATTAAACCAAGGAATTCCTCATCAAAATCATTAAAAATATTGAAATGTAGGAGGTAGGTCACTCTTTTCCTTGAAGAACAGACTAAGCATGAAGACTATATTCTTATGGCTCTTCTCAGAAAAAGTACTGTGTGGTCTTTCAGCACTGCTAAATAAGAGATAAGATTACTGTTTCTCACACTGGAAAATAGAATTTATTTCTTTATTTATTTTTAATAGAAAACACTAATATCAAGCCAATTACATAAATCTACTGAAGTATGACACTGAATAAAATCTTTTTTAGACAGTTTATAGAAAGGTCCATATTCTGCTGAAAATTATTTTTCTCACCCAGACCAACCTTCCATGGAAGCCAGTGGGTGTCTGTTTGTTGGATAAGTACTTTAATATGTAGGCTGGGGTATTCTGAATTGAAGTGTAAAGACACTTCAGATCTAACACAAGTTAGCAAACTAAATGGATTTTAAATATCCTCATTGGTGAGGGAGGAAACTGAAGGCATGAATGCTTCTCTAATAAATCATTGTGTGTCATCTCTCTTCTGTAACAACCTTGTGAAAACTCCAGCTGTAAAATACCTGCTTACAGAGCCTGGTCAGCACTATATACATGCTGAAGTGTTTCCCCTTGCTTCTACTGTTTCTGATTCAGGTTGGAATCCTCGACCTTCTACAAGTGTCAAATCTGCATTGCTGAGACACTGAATTACTTCCTCCCTGTTTTTAAGACTCTGGAAAAAGGACATAAGTGGAGTTCAGATCTTTCTGTGCCTTGCCTGAAAAAATCCTCAGGCTTCTTCTTTAAATTAGCAAGTTAATGCAGAAGTAAGCGTCCTGGTTCCAGCTAGGACAGGGTTAATTTTTGCAGTAGGCAGGAGGCAGCATGGCTAGGACCTGGAAGTTATCCTACAGCACCTCACATCATTTTCTGGGGACAGGGAAAGGGGTGTCTTCTTCGCCGGGGCAGCATGGCTGTGATTCATGTATTCCCGGTTTTCCACATGGCGAGCATTCACATGTGAATTGTTTGCCTCTCTTGTGCCCTCTGTTATTAATATTGTTGCTGTTACTGTTTCTTTTCTTATTTCATTGCTGTTTCCAGTAAATTGTTACCTCAGTCTGTGAACTTTACCTTTTGTGCTTCCAATTCTCCTCTCCAGCCTGCTCCAGCGGGGAGGAGAGGAAGAGGGGAATGAGTGACCAGCGCGGGGTTTGGGGTGTTTCAATGGGAACACTAAATTGGGGAATAACGTTCCTAAACCATGATGGGAAGGAATCCAGCATTTTTCTCAGCTGAATGCCTCTCTGTTCATCCCTCAGTATGAATACAGCTATCTGAAGCCTGCTTCATCTCTTCTCTGATTAAATTGATGCTGCTTCAAAGCTGCTCTACCTTCATACCTAATAAGGGGAGTGAATTCATCCTGAACCTCTGTTTTTGGAGAAGAATTCAAGCTGCCCATAATATGTCAATGTAGGTGGCACTGTTGACTGGTAAGACAACAGAAATTGAAGAGCTAATTATTCCTGCAGGACTTTAGCCTCAAAAATTAAATCTGGAATCTCCTGGCACACAAGAAGCTTCCAGTAAAAGGCTTAAAAGAGAGCAGCAGTATCTCCTTCCTCCTCACACTTCCCACCTCCCATCATACTGCCTATAGATTTTGACATGGGTTTTGTAAGGTTACTGGGCTTTTTTCTCCATGTTTTTCCAAGGCTTCTGTGCCTGAATTGGCTTCTACAGGAAAGTAAAGAGTGTTCTTCTCAGACAAATGCTATCAGGAGTCTCCTGAAGACCAACATTATAAAATTGGGAAAGGCTGGGCAACCCAGCCTTGTTCCAGCTTCATCTCTGCTGCAGATACATTGCATATAAGGAGCACATGAGCTCCTAGGGGCTCCATCTGCAGCTCGTTTTCTTTTCTCTCCCTTCTCCCTCAGTACAAGTTTTGAGGACCATGATATTGACCTGAATTTATGACTGCTCATGTCCACCTACTGATGAGAAAACTGACAAGTGTTATCTTGTAGCATAGTTATAATAAATCTTGAGTGACTACTACAGTACTTGACTTGCTTCTGTTTATTGGAGGCTTGCGAGCAGGCTGTCTCAGCTCTCCCATTAACTGCACTCCTGGTTGCCTGGAGCCACATGATATCCTTGTATACCTTTGTATAATCAAGGTTGTGTGGCATTCACTATTTTTATTTTGTCAACAAACTAAGACCAACCTTCACCTCTTCTCTGTATATCCTGGGTCTCCACTGTATATTCTGTTCTTGTTCAGTCCCTGTGGATAAAACAACTGCAGCAGGCACAGAAAAGGCGAGATTTCCTCTTATCTAAATTGTTTGCATGCATTAGTTAAAAGCTACCTGACATCTGAGGTACCTCACTAGTAAATCCTTTTCCTTCACACCTCTTATTACCTCTTCACTGTTTCCTATTTTTGAGCTAATTTTCTATCCTAAAGCTATTATTTTAACCTGTGTATCACAACTCTCTGCCTTATTCAATTATCTTCAGTGTGGAATCTTATTACTCTTTGAAAATGTAAGTGTATGAAACACTGCAGTTTCCTTACTCCTGCTGCAGCAATATTATGTCTTAAGAATGAAAGCAAGTTAGTTTAAGCAGGACTCCTAAGGGTCCAAAATGGATATTTAGAATCAAATTATTCACATGAAAATCTTCATTAAATGTCCTTCATATCATTTCTTCACCTATCCCCCATTTCCCTTAACTATGCTAACCAGGCTGTGATTTGTTTGCCGTAATACACCTTGAGGCTTTTTTTGTTCACTAGCAGTTGTAGGTTTTCTGTTTTCCAGTCCTCTGGAGTATGTCCTGTGAAGAGAAAATGAAGCTCTGTCTCCTTTGTCCTCTGAAAAGTTTGGAGCAAAATAACTGTTTAACAAATCTGCCATCTTCATCCTTGTTGCCAATTCCCTACTATCACTTTTTAGTGGACCAATTTTCTCTTTAATGATCTGTCAAGTGAAAATATATGTGAAAAGTCCTTTATTTTAGTTGAACATTGCCTGGCAATTTGGATGTTTGGTTTCCTTATTTTACACCTTTAACCAGAAAGAAACATGCTGCCATTTACCGTGGTAACAGAAGTTAGTAACTATTGAATTCATCAAGCATTTTATAGATTGCTACTTGAATGAAAGTTCTTTACCATAACCCCTGCTATAATAAAGTGCTGATGCATTTCCCACCTTTCTCATCAAAAAGCTCTGTTCTTTACAAGACTGATATAAACAGATAGTCTTCTGGGGGGCCTTTCCTGCCTTTGTAACATTTGAAGAGCTTTAGAGGGAATAGGTAGGACTCTGTTGGAGAATATGGAAGCTTGAAAAAATAGATAATACCAATTACTGTCTGTATCTGTCAAACTGAATAGAGAAATCAATTTACATTTAATAACACAATTTCTTCAACAGCTATGAGAATCAGAATAGACCCCAGTTTAGCTGCTCATCACATGTTTAGTTGGAGCTCTTTTATGGGAAAGTAATGGTACTTCTGAAATCACCACATGTTAAATCCCACTGAATTTACCGCGAGGGAAAGCTTGTTTCATCTAGGTCATACCTATATTATGAATGGTCTAAAATCAGACAATTGGAAATCTCTCATTTATTTGCAGTTTCCATATAAAATGGAAGATGGTTGATTAAACTTAATAAGCCTATAAAAATCAGGCTTATCTTCTGTGTTCTTTGGTAGAATAAAGTTATGAAAGAAGCTCACTTTCAAAACCTTGACAAACATGGAGCAGATTATTACGCATTTTGTAGAGGGGGTTTGCCCTCTTTAGGATGATATTTTAAAGCTTGTTTTGTTCTGTCCTATTTCAGAAATTTTAGAGGATCTGTAACACTGTCCCTACTGGCAGAGTGGGGAAAAGGAATCTGCAATTCATACACAGGAGATCTTCAGTCAGAGATTCTTTGGGAATTTCTTCAGATTTTGGATCTGTCCTTCTGATGCAGAATCACAGAATTTCCTGAGTTGGGAGGGACCCACAAGGGTCGAGTCCAGCTCTTGGCCCAGCACAGGACAGCCCCAAGAGTCACACCATGTGCCTGAGAGCATTGTCCAAATGCTTCTTGAACTGTGTCAGGCTTGGGGCTGTGACCACTTCCCCGGGGAGCTGTTCCAGTGCCCAGCCACCCTCTGGGGGAAGAACCTTTTTCTAATGTCCAACCTAAACCTCCCCTGACAAAACTTCAGGCCTCAAGTCCTGTCACTGGTCACCACAGAGCAGAAATCAGTGCCTGCCCTTCCTTTTCCCCTCACAGGGAAGTTGTAACTTCAATGAGGTCCAGGCAGAACAGACCAAGTGACCTCAGCGGCTCCTCATAGGGCTTCCCCTCAAGGCCCTTCACCATCTTCATTTCCCTCCAACAAATCCACTTCCTGAGAGGTAGTAATCTCAAAATCCCAAATCTTGCTAAAAATAGGACTTAGACTATTATGTGTACGTGTTAATCCAAAGAAGAGATGATGATTTTCTGTCAGAACAATTTTGTCAAAGAATGCTGATTTTCGGTAATATTAAAAACATCCTTAATAGCTTTGTCAAGATGATTAATAACAAAACCAGGTTTTTTAGGTATGGAAAAATAGTTTTGCTCTGACTTCTGTACAAAGTTATAATGCAGCATAAAAATGCTACATACAAAAATGTCTCAAATAATTAATGGATAGCAGGGCTAAATGTGTCTTCATAAGACTTGAAGAGGGCTGCCACCCAAGGGGACCTCAAAAGGGTAGGGGAGTGGATTGGCAGAAACCTTGTAAGTCTAGTAAAACCACCTGACTGGGAGGGAATAAATCTATATGTACAACAGTACAGGTGCTTGTGCAGATGGACCTGGAGAAGTAGCTGCATGCTCTTCTGGCAGTCAAAGCTGATCATGTAGGAGGCTGTGTTGGCCAGGATGTAGTTGCTGGATTGAGGGAAGGGACTGTTCCCTCTTCTCCAGTACATGTGTATTGAAAGTACTATGCCTGGTTTTGCCTCTTCCCAGTAGTAGAGACTAACAAAGTGGAGCCAGTCCAGTAGACAGCTGCCAGGATGGTGAAGGGGCTGGAGGATGTGACATACTGAGAAGACTGAAGGCTCTGAGACTGTTTATCGTGGAGAAGAGAAGGCATTTGAGGGGATCTTCTCTTACCTGTAAGAGTACTGTTAGAGAGGATGGAAGACAGGGTCTTCCCTGAGGTGCAGAAGACAGTGAAAGGACAATGGTCAGTTGTTGTATGTTACTGCAAGGAAATCATGGGTTATAAAGCAAAACTTTCACTAAGACAGTGGTCAAACACTGGAACAAGTCATCTGGAGAGGCTTTGGACCTCTTAAGAACTTGACTGGGCAAGGCCCTAGTAGCCACACTTGACTCTGAAGTCAGTCTTATTTTGAGCATAAAGTGGGATTAGATGGCACTTGAAAGTTCTTTTCAATCTAAATTACTCTGTGAAAAATGTTGGTAAAGTTTGATATGGAACTTGATCAAAATTTTGGTAATACGGATTTTTTTGTTTTTCCAGAATGGGAAGAAGCGTTCATAATTCTACAAGTGAAGAAAATTGCTGCAAAACTGTTCCCATCGAAATTGTAGTAAGGTTGCTCCTGATTCAATTTTAAAATTTTCACAAGTATAAATGAGTTTAAATATGATACTTCTACCTCTCTTTTAGTTCAAGCAAATAGTGTGTTGTCATATACCAGTGATAAATGTGCATCTTCCTCCTGTTTCAATCCATGGCATGCTAAACAAAAAGCAGTAACGTGAGTTCTGCAGCTGAACTCCAATTTGTTAATCATGTTTCCTAGGGCAGTGGTCACAGACCACAAGAGATGGCAACCCAGCTGTCCTAAGTGCTCTACCAGCATATTGTATTGTTTTATATTACAGAAAATGTAATTTTTCTAAATCACTTGACATCTGGAGTTCTATAATACAAAAACTAAAAGATTTTTTTTTCTTCCAAACAGTGGGTTTGAATGGCCAATGAGTATTTTTCTACAGTTTGTCCAAAAGCAGACTTATTTGTGCGCATGTTCATGAAAATCTCAGCTTTCGTTTTAAATCCTTGTGTATTCATATAAATATTAATAACTGCATGTTGAAATTAAGAATCTGCATGTCATGGTTTGTATTTTTTGGGTTATGCAATTTAAAAGGTATTATTCTTGGATCCTGTTTGAAAGCTTAATACAATTTATATCACAGATAATGTGCAGCAACCAGCTGCACATAGTGCTTTAAAAGTTGTGCTAGTTCTACAAGTTGATTTAGAAGGTTGCATCTTGTATTGCAGCACTTGGTTTTAATAGAGAAGGCTGAAAGTATTTACAAGACCAAGATTATTTACTGAAGCAATTTGAGAATACTTTTAATGAAGTACAGATAAAAGGATTCTTCATACTGCTTGGAGAATTCATAAATATGGAAAAATATTATGAATCTATCCCTTGGTTGTCTGAAAGATCAGAATATAAGCAAAGATCAGCCCAACTTTATTTTCCCTTTTAGACCAATGTTCTGTCTAGGATGCAGGTATGCTCCACAGGGGCACACCCAAGTATCAGTTGTGTAGCTGACAAAGGAGACAGGACCCTTGATAGTTGTTTAAGAAAATCCAAGTGAATTTTAATTTATTTTACAAAGAAAATTTTCTATTAGCTGTTACTTATTAATCTTGCTAATGTAGAAGCAAATGTTAAAAAAACCAACAACTTCAAGAAAAGAAACACGGTATTGAAAGTGCTGATAAAATATGGAATAAGAGAGGTTATACTTCTGCATCTTAGGTGTGATGGAAGTCCTTGCCAAAGACTCTTTCAGTGATGTGCAAGAAACAGAGGGCAGGCTTCAGAGAGCCTGACCTGGAATTGGGGGAGGAATTATAAAGTGTGTATTTGATAAAAATGAACAAGGTCAAAGAAAGTAATTATGAGATCAGCAGAGTCACAGGAGAGACAGTAGACAGGAACTAAATATGAGTTATTAAATCATACCCTCTGTGTGATATGGGGAGTGATATGTGTAAGCCAGAAGAGAATGAGGTATTAAACAGGGAAATCAAGGGATGGAAGCAGGTAAGAGGCATCTTAGAAACTGGAACAAGTGGGAGAGAGAGAGAGGAGAAAGTAAGCAGATGAAAAATACTTGTTTCAGGAGAAAGTGTTTTAGAAGAAAAATGGGAAAGAAATGCAAATGAGGGTAAAGACAAAAATAATTTTGTCAGTTTTGTGTGTAGGGAGGGAAATTAACAGATAAATGAACCAGAAATTCAAAAAACTTAGCATCCAGGATTCGGTTAATTTAAACAAATTGCAGACGTCTGCTCAGAAAGATGTTCTTTATAATGGAGTAAGTCAGCATATTTATGGGATTTCCTTAAACACTGCAGCATACCAAAAATACAGGAAGTTTATTTTGGAGCAGAGGGTGTTGCCAAAAACCTGAACTAGTGATCCTTTTATCATCAGCGAATGCCAAAGTCTGGGGAGATTGAACAGCTCTCTCTTCAAAAGAGAGCGCTGAAAGCAGATGCCAGCTCATCAACGGAGCTGAGCTGAAGTCAGCAGGGTTGGATAGAAGAGTGGGGGGATATAAAGAGGAGCTTGCTGGATAGTGGTGGAAGGAGGTGGTCAATGAGAGAATTCAGCAGCAGAGAAGACCAACAGATGAACTTTGGAAATTTACAAAAGCAGCCACAGTGAAGTTTTTTTGAGCCACTGAATGGCAGGAGATAAATTATTTTCCTTCTTATGTGACCCTCCATTTTACTGTTGCCTGTACATACTACACTGGTTACAAGCTCTACAAGAGCTTCACTGCTCACATCATTAGAAACTTAATTCACAAACAAAACTAGCTCAAAGCCATTTGTTCTCTTGCCAGTACCAGCTTCTGCTTTCAACTAGCTCTGGCTTAGATATTTCTCATTCTCTTGTATAAAGTTGAATATCTGTATCCCTAGTAGATGCTTTTGCTCCCTCTCACCATCTCCAATGCAGCTGACCTAAACTGTATATAAAGTCTTTCTAATGCCTTTTCCAGAGTGCTAAGAGCTGCTTCTGGTGGTGGCTGCCTTTTCCACAGCTGCCTGATTGATGGTTTATTCTCATCCTAAGGCTAAGCCACATACCCTGTCTGAAGAAGGGCACAAGATGACACTGAATGAAGATGACAAAACAAGGACACAGCTACCTGAGATGGAAGGCTTATCATCAAGGGGATTATAAAGTCCTACCAAGTCTTATTCTAGAGGTGCTGCTCTTTAGTGCAGTGTTGTTCTGATTGATGACAAAAAAGCCCTGCACCATGAGTCTTGATACAGGGGCCTCCAAGACTAGTAGGGTGCTTTTGTCTGGAAGAGCCTGGTATGTAGTGAAATGCACAGACCTTCTCAGCACTGGTCTGAAAACGGCCACGTCCAGCCTGGGCATCTGCTGATCTGGGCACAATCACAGGAAGGCTTGGTCTGGTGCTTGCTTGCAACTGAAGTTGTCACTGAGGTATATGCATTGCTCTCCCATTAGACCAGAGTAACACAGTCAAAGCCACTTGGGATATGTTTATTCTTACTGGCATAAAATTTCTTAGACACCTAGACAACTGGAGCCTGTTTTCCTTCCAGGATTTGTCTTCTGCTTCAGATTTATACAGGAAGAAAAAAAAGAGTTAGCAAAAAACCACACAACTGCATTTCTAGCTCCAGTCTGGGGGGGTTTTTTAGCATTTGAAGTCGTTTTCAAGCGTACATATATTCTGTTACAAATTACATTCTTCAATTTGTTTAAGTTCAGATCCCCTACACTGTTTTTTCAACTTGTTTAGCTAGCAGCACTATGCAGTCTGTGTGTAAGTAATGGCAGCTTTTTGGTCCAGGAACTCCCTTAGCAAAGGAAAAATTTGGATGGAACTTTCCAGTCACTGAGATCTTGCATCCATTTATTCCCCTCATGGCACAGAATTTTTCTCTCTCAGCTGCTTGTGGAAAGGCAATTGAAACACACTGAGCACTGAGGAATCTAAAAAAGATATCCAGTTAAAAATGATGACAGGAGCGCCTGCCCTCAAAGTTTTATGCTGGGACAAGATTTTAGGAGTTCAGTTATTGGCAGGTGCTGTGTGTTCAACAAGCAGATGGGATCAATAAAGCCTTCTAAATATATACCTCTGTTACTTTTACAACTGTACTTCTAGATTCATGGGATTGTGTGTGTGTGTGTATATATCTATACTCAAGTACCAACAACAATGTTGAATTTGTTGTTACCAGTTGATTAGAAAAAGGTACTATTTGGACACTACAGAAGTGAACTTTTAAAAACTATATAAATCCTAGAACCTATATAAAAGTTTAGACAGGCAGTAACCCCTGGCAAAATACTTGACACACTTATTCTTTGTGTATTGTAATAAATCCAGTTCAGGAGCTGCAAATATATATTTTCCCAAATCAGCTGTTTATGTCAAGGGTTGCACCATCACCCCACAAGTGAAATAACTGTGGGTTTCTGTGCCTTGAAGAGGCTGCTCACCTGGGACCCAAGAGACAGGGAGTATCACTAGGATAGGGAAGAATATGAAGAAAATTAAAAGAGGAGGATTAACTAAAACAGGGTGAGGAACAGAAAAGACAACAGGGTGTATGCCAGACTGAGGAGTCAAAAAAAAAAAATAATCCAGGGAGGTGAAAAGAAAGCAAGTGTTATCAGAATTGGGGAATAAACAATCAGTGGTGGTTGATTGGGTGTGAGAATATGTTTGCATTCAGGCTGGGTAGTGGTTTGGACCCTAGGAGCTAATGGGAAATGAACATCTGTCCCAGGGGAATTTTTCAGATATTTATTTTTCTTCCTGCATTGGGATGATAATTCAAACACAACCTTTCAGTGTCATGAAAAGCTTTATTTTGAACATGCCAGTGAATCAGGTTGAAGCAAGGTATTCATACAGATGATAACCTGAGGTGGGCTGCATTGCTGTGGTCTCATTTGAGCTACAGCTGAGACATGCTCTCTGTCCTGGCCTGCGTGGCTATTTGAGAGAGGACCTCAGCACATCTCAGGAAACATGGTCTGGGCTCCTGTGTCTATACTGGGATCCTTAAAAATACATGCAGGTCAGCTCATCTTAATGAAATGTAGGAAGCTGCATACATACCTTGAAAATACACATCTTTATAGCTGAGCATGCTGGATTTACTGGTTTGTGTTTGGGAATTTGCAGACATGCTTTATCTGAATTTTCCTTTGCACTCTAGCATAGATTTTTGTGTTTGCTGTGGTACTTATTCTTCCCTGACTATTAATGTTATTTATCTTTTTTATTTCTCTGTACCTTCACACCCTTCTGCTTCTTGTGCTGAGTCTAATTTGTGCTTTCTCTCCCATGTTTTCCCTCATAATCCCTTTTTTTCTGAATTCCAGTGTTCTCCTTCACAATCTGTCTTCTTCTCAGAACAGTCCACTCCCGGTTTCTTTCCCTCCCATCTGTGTGCCAAGGCATTCCAATACAGAAGGCTTTATTCAAGAAAAATAATAAAAAATAGGGACTGTCTACCTTACAAGTTATTCTTCTTAATGTTTTCTATGTCTGTCTACATGGGAATTTGGTGCGCTGTGAGTTCACATACTAATTTACAATAAATTTATGGCACAGTGATTAAGCCTTAGGCTCCTAAACATCCTGGTAGTTTTTACAGTGGTATGCATAGTGCTTTCCAGTTTATAGCCTTACAGTTTAAAAAATGCACATGTAGTAAACTGTATTTTTAGTTTTGGAATATTCAGATTTTTAAGCTCAGTGAAATTAGAGTGTTTCTCTTTTTCCTTTTTTTTTTTAAGATTTTTTTAAATTAAAATGCTTGATTGTCTTGAAGATCAATGCAAATATGCATGTTGAATGTTTCCATCCTTTCATGAAATTAGTTGTAATTCTCAGCACCAGCGAATATTCTTCAACTAGTTGAAAATGTGTGATGCAGGGCTAGAAGATACTTAAATCTACAAGAGACAAATTGCTCCCAAAAAAAACCCAAATATGGTGTATGTAATTATACTCAGACATGCACAGCTTCCCATTTGCAATGTAATTTTCCATGCCCACTACAGAAATCTGCATTAAGGTAGCCTTCGTGAAACAGTCTTCTTCCACCTCTGCCTGTGGAACTGAACTTCTGTGGCAAACAGAATCCCAAAGCTGGAACTAGGCTTTGTACTTCAAAGCTAAGATCAGTGTCTAAAATTGAGACTGGTGACTTGTCTCAGACCTTCAGTTCTGCAGGATAAAGAGTTATTAGATGACACTTTATCTCTTGCAAAGGGCATCAGCAAAAATAGGAATAGGGCTGTACAGGTTCTTTATCCTTAACATAAACTGGTCCTTCTTCCCTGCTGTCTGCTTTGGTCCCTTCATGCTGCTCCCATCTAAACATATATTCTTGCCTCCTTAATCTTCTTTGTGGTAGGTAGTTACAGTCATAATAAAGTATGCAGTTCCTGGTCCATCACTGCCTTTAAGCTCTTCATAATTGCAAGTATTCAAATTGTCTTTGATTCAGACTCTATTGCTCTATTTGTTTGCCTTTATAAAGGTTTTTTGTCAGTGTGCAATTGTGCTTGGCAAACATGCTTTCCTCCTGGATTTGTAACATGGTTTAATCATGGTTAGCAAATTATAATATCAGTGAGACTTTGAGTAGTTTAAATCTCAGTAAACTCAATATCACTGTTGATGTGTCGATATTTGTTTTCTTCCAATGTTTGTCTAAACATTCTTTGGGGTTTTTTTCAGTTGTCACTGAGTTCATTTTTCTCTTCATTTCTTAAAAATGAGGATGTACTCTCATGGGCCTGAATCTCCAGGATAACATTTTTTAAAATATTTATTCACAGTTATCATTATGTGGTTGGAAAAGAGACACTGTGATCTACCTGGTTACTTCAATAAATTTGGATCAATGTCTTCAAACCCAAGGGCTTAAAGTGAGACTCTGAGCTCTTAAAGCCTTGGGCATCTTGTGAAATTCAAATGCTAGTATGCTTGATGAAATCTTAAAAGAGAAAGTAAAAATAAGTTCTGTTTGTTCAGTGTTTTAGTCTTTACCAGTTTTACACCACTATTAGGATGATCAGTTGCTTATTCCACAGTAAACCTTTGAGTTAACTCTTACGTAAATATAGGAAGATATATAAAGTAGGCCATTTAACTATAATAAAATATTATATAAATGTAGTATACTGACTATAAAATGCATAATTCTGGTTACTTATATTAGGCAACACCCAGAACTTCAAAAACAACTTACTTCTGAATATCAAACCATATATTTATGGGCCTAAATATCCATATAAAATCAATTAACTACCACTTACATTAGCTTACAGGACTTAGTACACACACGTTATAATTTCAGTGATAGGGTGGACATTTCCTTATGTTTTATCTGTGTTTAGGACCAGATCTTAAAAATAACAAAATTCAGCTTGGCAGGGACCCTGAGAGGTCATCCTATCCAACTTCCCAGTCTAAACCATGATCGGTGCTGATTTCAGATTGGCTTTGTCAGGCTTTTGCACAGCTAGAGCTTAGAAACCTCCAAGGAAGACTGTGCAGCATGTGTCAACCTTCAGCTACCTTTCAATGATTTTTTTCTCTTTTATGTAGACAAAACCTCCTCTCTTTCAATTCAGGATCATTGTATCCTGGTGTCCCACAGTACACCTCTGTAAAGATCTTGGCTCTCCCATCTTAATCCCCCTTCAGACAGCAGAAGACTGCTGTCAGGTTTCCCCAGAAAAGCCTCACTTCCTCAGATTCTTTTCACAGGGCATGTGAGCCTCCCGACTAGACTGTCTTTGCAGTCCGCTCTTGCCTCAGCTTATCAGTGTCTCTGGTACTGGGAAGCACACATGGATAAAGAATTTCTGAAACAGATTCCAGACTTGATCAATTTTCACTACAGTAGCTTCCTTTCTCAAACCCACTCCCTAGGCAGAGTCCTGGGAGATTCAGTTGTAGACTGATACAAAGAGAAGGGGTTGAGTACGTCAGCTTTAAATATATCTGCTGTCACAAAGCCATCTGCACAATGAGCAAGAGGTCCCTTTCTTCTTTCCTTATTTTGCCACTAGTATAGAGGCAGAAGAGCTTCTTGTTGCCCTTGTTCCTCATTGGTTTCAATTGCAGCTGAGCTTCAGCTTTTCTAATACCATCGCAGCATGGCCAGGAGATTCCTCTCTATTTCTTTGCTTCCTGCCTTAATTCCAACTCCTGTATGTGGTTAGTTTGTGCTGGAGTTCAGTCCTTTGATAAAGTTTGATAAAGCCAGTCTCCTCCTATGTTTACCACTTTTTCTGAACATCAGATGGCCCACTCTTTATGTTGTGTACAGATTGTCCTAAAAGTCTAGCCAGTTCACTCAAGGTCATTTTTCCTAATGACCTGTCTTTCACAAGATCCTACCTGTCAGCATTCTTCACAAATATTTTCACCCTTAAATTAATCTGTAGACATTTTAAGCCTGATTATTAGTAGTCTGTCTTGTCTGATTCCCCTTGAGACTATTCTGGTTGATTCCTTCTTTCCCCTTCTTTTTCCCCTCAGTGCATGACATTATCTGTTAGGTATACATTAGGTTTTACAAACCTTGTCACTTCTTCCATCAACTCAGGGAACAGGGTTTCTCCAAGGGTTTTTATTTTGCCTTTTCCTTTTTCTATTTTTATGGCTTAATAATGGAAGATGGCAAGCGCTTTTTTGTAATCTCTCTCTTTCTCTTGTAATATCTGTCTTTCTCTGAAGAAACTCATTGCAGTCAGAGTTGAAGATTCAAGGAGAGAAAATCTATCTCTAAAAAAAGAAAAACTAATCTAACCCAACTGATTATAATGCATATTTGTCATGCTTAAAAAAAAAAGTAAAAGTTTCCTTCTTGGTGAACGATTATAAAGGTAATGTTAAAAGAAATAAATTAGCTCTGGCAATATGGATGTTTTACTCTAGCCTGCTGTTAGTTTGCAATATTTCAGCATGATGATTTTCTTATGTGCCTTTTGTTTATACAAATTGTTGACTTCTTTCCCCCCCACTTGGTGCCTGCTGAGCATATGCAACACAATTTTTGAAAATTTATACTTCGTTTGGAACTGTCTTTAATCTCCGGTTTTAATCGATTTCATGCTAGCTGCAGCACAACTGAGGGAGCACAAGAGAAATTAGTGAGAGACAAGTTGATCAAGACAGTTGGATAAAGGGTGACTTCATGAGACCTTTTTGGAACTGTTCTTTGGAGGGTTTATTTCAGATTTTATTCCACATGCTCTTTCACACTTTCACAATTAACTGGACAAGATTTTTTGTCCATGAGATAATATTCAAGTAATGAATTTTTCTTGCACTTACAGTAAGAAAGAGTGTTGAAGCTGCTCAGACAGAAGTCATATGTAATCCCTCTTCCATCAAAGCAGAGCTGGATAGCCATTTTGTTAAACATGAATAGCTCCATTAGTCCTCTTCCAACAGCCTCACTATTAGGGAACTACACTATCCTTTAACATAAATAACATCTTTTTGTAAAAAAAAAAAAGCCAGATTAGAAATGCAACAGTAGAAAGACATGTTCAGCCCAAACTGCTTTGACCATTGGCAATGACAACAAACATATTGCTTTCCTGGAAAAAAACTATAAACTCCTAAAATGCAGGCTGTGGTATCTGAAAAACTTTCATGTAAGAAAACAACACAGCAGGATAAAGGTCTTCCAAAGTTATCTATTGATACCAGTGTTTAGTTGTGCCTGTCCAATTTTATTCTGTAAAGAGGCTTGATTCTGTTATCAGAATGAACTGTTTCAAAGTGAATATATTAGCAGCTGTCTTATGAATAACACATTTATAGGTGTGTCTGAGCCTTAGTTATATTGATTTCAACCTACCATGCCTGTACATGTATTTGAACTTGCATCAGAGCCATGAACCATGTGGCACCAACAGCAATCCCACTGCCTGGCCACCAATTTCCTTAAGGAAAGCAACGTATAAAAGCTGTATCCCTTAGGGTGCCAGCTCTTTATGTGCTTGCTGACTACAGCTGCCCTACACCTAGACCTCTGTGGTGCAGGGAACAGACTGCATGGCTGACAAACAGGCGTCTAGTGAGCCCAAAGCATTACAGGCCCTAAACTCTAATGGAGTTACTCAAAATTTGATGTCTCTAAACTGTTTAGATGCACCTGCAAAATGTGTTGCATTACAATGAAGAAAGAGCTTGGGGGGTTTCCATCCAGTGATGTTTTTCTTTTTAATCAGTTAACTGAGACCACTATGGCCTACTGGCAGTTGCAGATGTCTGCCTTTCAGGCCAGAGCTCTGTTGTGCTCTCCCTACCTAAAAGCATCACGCTCCTGAGCTGTGCTTCTTCAGGGATGAGCAGAAAACCTATGTTCTCCAGCAAACGTTTTGGCAACTGACACTAATAAGTAGCAGTGGGAAATGTGTTCCCTTGTAGAAAAATCCCCTTGTGTGAGGATTTGGATATTCTTTTGGAAGCAGAGCCAAGTAGTCTGCAAAACTCTTGCCTGCTGTTACACACATTTTCAGAGTTCATGACCCATGTTAGGTTTTGGCAGAGTAAAGCAGTTTCATATACATCTATAGATTTCTTGAATAAAAAGTGTTGATCAAGTGTTAAATTCATCTAATGTATTATAATGCTACTAAGGTAGATAAAGATAGAACAATACAGTGATCAAATTGCAATCTATTGTTTTTAATTTGCTCACAGCATCAAGTTTTAATTGCCAAGGGAAGCAACATTGTACTGGTAAAATGCCTGCTCTTGTCACAGTTAGCAAAAAAGCTTTTCCATACCCTTAATCCAGGCTGAAGTTTGGGTTGTACAGTAAATCATGTTTTGAACCCAATGACACTTTATCGAAAGAGACTTCGTGGAAGTGAGACTTTAACAAACACACACAAGAATGTGTTGATTAATAAGATGGAGTAACAAAAGGTAAAGTTGTCATTTCAATGAAACAGGACCAAAAATAGTTTGAAGCACTTCTGTCTGATTACTCAAGATCTTTAATTTAGGTAGTTTTGGCAGGCCTTCAAGTCCTGAGTCAGCACCTCTCTTCTTGATAATGATTCTAAATTTTCTTCTTGTGTGCAGAAAGACTAGGGCAGGGAAACACAGAGGGTTTTAAATGTTGTACAGCAGCATAGTTTGAATAGCAGGATAGTGGAAGCCCATCTTGTTTCTTCTATTTTGCTTTGTTCTCGTGGGAATTGCTTCTCATATTCTCCAGTTCCTGAGCAGATGTGGCTTCTGGGCTAACTGCGTGAGTCCAAGCGTCCAGAACAGTCATTGCAGTCAAATTCCTCTTGGAGAACTGTTAGGGTCAATCTGGGAAGCCTCATCACTGAACAAACCTCAATTTTGGCAAATAGACTACAGGTAAGAGGATTTTTAAAATATGAATATGGTGTGTCTGACATGGGCTGGATTCCAGGTGCCCACCAAACCCCTCTATCACTCTCCCCTTTCAGCTGGCCAGGGGAGAGAAAATAAGGCGAAAATCTCTTGGCTCAAGATAAGGACAGGGATAGATCACTTAGCAATTGCTGCCGTGGGCAAAACGGACTTGATGACATTAATTTATTGCCAGTCAAATCAGAGTAGTGTAATGAGAAAATAAAAACAAATCTTAAAATACCTTCCTCCCCCCACCTCTCCCTTCCTCATGTTTTCATCTTCACTCCCAGTTTCTCTATCTGCTTACTCTCCCAAGCAGCTCAGGGGGATAAGGACTGGGGGTTGTGGTCAGTTGTCTGTGTTGTTCCTCACAGTCTTCCCCTGCTCCGGCATGGGCTCCCTCTCAAAGGAGACAGTTCTCCTCAAATTTCTCCAACGTGAGTCCTTCCCACAGGCTAGTTCTTTGATTTCTCCAGCGTGGGTCCCTTCCACAGGGTGCAGTTCCTTAGGAACAGGCTTCTCTAGCATGGGTCCCCCACAGGTCCACATGCCCCGCCAGCAAGCCTGCTCTACATGTCTTTACATGGGGTCACAACCTCCTTCAGGCATCCATCTGCTCTGGTGGGGGGTCCTCCATGGGCTGCAGGTGGATCTCTGCTCTATTGTAGACCTCCATGAGCTGCCTGGCTCTCCACGATCTTCATCACAGGCTGCAGGATAATCTATGCTTTGGCACCTGGAGCACTTTCTGCCCCTCTTGCCTCACTGACCTTGCTGTCCACAGGGCTGTCCCTCTTACCTATTCTTAGTCCTCTCTTCTCTGGCTGCAAGTGCTCTTGTATAGTGACTTTTTCCCCAGCATAAATATTTTAGCCAGAAGTGCTGCCACTGTTGCTGATGGTCAGAGGCAGATCCTTCTTGGAACCATCTGGCACAGGCTGTACTGGACACAAGGGGAAGCTTTTGGCAGCTTCTCGCAAAAAATATCCCTGTAACCTCCCTGCTACCAAAACCATTCTGTGCAAACCCAATGCAATAAGAAGATCAAAGATATCAGGGATACATTGTCAAGAAGGCTATTTATTACATCCTTTTGTGTCTGGATGAGATAATGGATGAGACAGCCACAATCAGCAAAAATTTGTGTTTGATATTAAATGCCTAATTGTCTAATCTATTTGTAGTTATCTTCAAGAGGTTTTTTGAATAATTCAACCTTTCTTAAAATTCTTAAGTCTGTTCTAGTAGGGTACAAATATGAAACTTTAAGCATTGACAGAAAAACATGACCTTGTAGGTTGTGGCAATGTCTGCCTTGAACTGCCTTTGTACGAGGCAGTTCAAGTTTGTCATCTAAACTCTCCTTTGAATTCCTTCTCCTAGAACTGGCTTCAGATTCAAGTCAAAGTGAGACTTCTCATCAACCTGACTTTATTGAAAGTAGCTCAGTTCTGCAATACACAGCTCACAAATCAAATTTAATCTTCAGAATGGAAATGTTTTACTTCTGTAAGACTTTGTGTGAGTAATACCATTGAGTGGTATTCAGAATAGTATTTTGAAAAGTCATTCAATAATTTAATCTAAATTATTTACTGAGTGGAAAATATGATGGATAACAAATGGATGCCCTTGGAAAAGAAAGGAGTACAACATCTGGAGTGCAGTTTGTAATCCCAGAAGTACTATTGTCTCATGCTGCAATTGAGGGCTAGTGAAGGTGAAAAGCAGAGGAGAATCAGACATAGTGCAGTCAGCAGATCACTCAGTAGATGTGATGTCTGCAAAGAAACTCAGTCTGGAATCTTTTCACTGCCTGTCTCAGAAGCAGATACATGCATGGCACAGAGCATTTGCAAGAAGGGGATGTGGTGAAAGACGGAGAAGGCTTGAGAAATAGCTCTGCATTAAACAAACCATGGAAGTTTTGTGTTCTGCTTCAGTCTGGTCATACAGCTTGTGGTGTATTTGCAGTGAGTACTCTGGCCTCTCACCTGCAAGCAACTCTGCCATGGACTGCTGAACTGCTGTGGCACACTAATACATTTGTTAGCTGCATGGTTCCTTCTGTGCAGCTCTATAGCTGGCACAGAGTTTCAAATAAACCTGGTTGCAATTATTGCCTTTCCTGCAGATTTGATATGTATGTAGAATAGAGGAATTCTCACATAAGTGCTCTATTCCTTAAAGCTGTCCTCTTTGCAAAGTGCAGAATTCTTTCTCTCTGTATACAAACAGCTTGCTGGCAAACATTTTTAATTTTTGGTCTCAATTATGAAGACATCCAGTAATACTGACACAATAAACAAAAGTGCATACAGGCTATTTATTGTTCAATTTTCACGTCTGAATAGATCGTAATAAAGCAGATTTGAAGGAGGAAAGCTGGCTAATAGGTAAAATGTGACAAAAACTCACTATGTGATGGAATAGCAACTTGTAAATACCCAAGGTCAATCTTTTGTATTGCTTTAGAAAATACATGCTTCCAGGTGTCTTGTTCTTCAACCACTCTCTTGGCAACTGGAAATGGGGGATGTGCCAGGAAGATGGCCTGAACAATACCAACTGGAAAAAGCAAATGCCGGGTGTTTGAACCACTTGGAATCCTGAACTCCCATAAAAAGGCACACATTTGCAGCTGTTCTGGGCAGTATATAGCAAACTAAATAAGCCTATGTCCATTTATGCCTCAAAATGTTGTCAACTAGCTTTAGTGAGGTAATTCATTGCCTGTGGAGTATTTATGTTTTAATTCTGGGTAGCTATCTTACACAAATAATGCTTGTTTTACAATTTAAGTATTTAAAAAAATGTTAGTTTGTATCTATTTCGCTGTACACATAAACACATAAACACATACATATAGTGAGAGATAGAGGCACACAATACCCAATGCTATTAGAAAGAATTTGTTGAATGAAATTGAGTAAATTTCAAATATTGAAACTGCTGGAATTTGCCTTGACTCAGAGTTTTCAAGTCTTCTGAGATGTCAAGATTTCTCACTGGTAATATTAAATGAGTATTATTTATGTATATATGTATTTCCAGATTGATTTATTCTACAGCTGCAGTGAATTGTATTTGCAAATTACAAAGTGTATGTGTGCAGTTTGGAGTAACAGAAAATCAAAATCAGCTTGGTTCCAGTTATGATGGTTTGAGTTGGTCCCCCGTGCTCTGTTTTCAAAACCAAATTTCACTGCAGATATCACTTATGAATATCCACTCACAAGACTAATATGTTGAATTTACCTTTTTTACTTAATATGGTTTTAAAAAAAACCCGAAACACACCCTGACATAATCTTGAGCTCACTAGACTTAAATTTGCTGTTATTTGAAGGGGTGGAAAAATACCTTTCGTATCCAATGCTACTTTCTCATGTATGGGGAGTCAGTGTTGATGCAAGGAAAAAAAGCGGGGATAAAGCAATACAGAGTTGAGAAAGAGTAGATGGAAACAAGGTGTGGTAGTTTGGGGGGTTTTTTTTTGTTTGTTTAATTGTGGGGATACCTCCTTCACACAAATCTTGGAAATCAGGACTTACTGTCTCCATTGGTCTGTGGAACTGTTCACCCACACAGTTATCAGGATTGAAATCTTGAATTTGCCTTAAAGGTGCAAATGTGTTTTAAAAAGGAAAGGGACAAGTGGACCAATGTAATAATGCAAGATTATTCAGACAGAAATCCTGCTACAGTTCTGCACGGTTGAAGAATTCTTTGTTGCTCTGGATGTAATCCCTCCCCCTTCCTTTTTTTTATGAGTAAAACATATGAAGTAATGGAAACAGCATGATTTGGGAATCATGCTTATAAGACAGGGTGGGAGACAAAAATTTACTATAAGAGAGGTTACTACAGGCCAGCTAAGGGTCTTCCTTAGCTGTGTTTTGTGTTTTTCTGCAGAAGTGTTTTTAATTCCACTGTGACTTTAGTTAAGAGCTTTGAAAATGCCTAACTTGTTTAAGCACAGTACGGAAGGCAACAGGGAATCATTACAATGACTCATAAGGCATAGGATACCAATATTGAAATAAAAATGAGTTGTTCCAATTTCTGTGTTTCAAGCAGTAATTCTGCAACATCTAGGACTGCTTTATGAAGCACAATCTTTTTCTTTATTAAGGAGATAATCGAAAACAAGTTAGCTGGGCTTGAGAGAACAAACAGTGTTTCTCCTGGCGGGCTGGGGATCATAAACATTTTTTTGACAAGGATTTAGAGAAAGTTCTGGCTGGATGAGGTCATATAACAGAAGCTGGTCTTCCTAACCCCAAATATATATATCTGATGTGATGATTCTACACTTTGGGAGGTGTCAGCAAAAAAAACCTCTTGGGTTCTTTTTGTTACTGCTTTGACAGCAACTAGTGTCTTGAGACACTAGCAAAGAAAAAGTGAGCCTGACAGGATAGGAATGAATTGCCTCCATGACAGAAAGAAACTGCTGTGTGTAAGGAGGTAATACACCAACTGCAGGAGGGTGAAGATAAATAAGAATGTATATGAGGACAATATCTTTTCTATATTGAGTGTCTAAGGGCATTAGTCTTCCTTATATTTTTTCCTCTTGTCTCCTACTTTCTTCCTGCCATGAAGTACTCTTTTTTCAAGTTTGCATGTTTGTTGTTTAAGTAAGTTTTATTATATATATATTCATTGTACTATGTCTTTTTCACCATTTTGTATATAAACCCCATATTGAAACATCTCTCTTAATCCCGCAACATTTTTCGATGCCCTGAGAGGTTTTTTTAAATGGATGACATGGACATAAATCCTTCACTTATGCAACCTACCAGAGGCCTCAGAAAGCCTGAGCTGCTTTAAACCCCACAGAAAGCAACATTGTATGTCTAGGGGTTGACCTGAAAGGATCTCTCATCACCCTATACTTGTGGGCTTGGATTTTAATGCCTTGGACTGAAAGCTCATTTTGTGATACCACTTGGTTTCTTTAGCTCTGCAGGTGATGTGCAGGAAAAAGGCAAAACATTGATGTCATTGTGGTTTGTTGGTATTTGAAGGAGTCAGGTTTTTAGCTGGGAATCATGTGTTCAAGTGATTAACATTGACTATGGTTACAATTATTTCTGTGCTTTCTTGGTGCATTTGTGGTAAATTTGATTTTCCTCATTAGCTTGTTCTTCACCATGGCTTCTGCTTTGACACTTCTAAACCGGATTAATTTTGCATTAGTAATTTACCTTCGATTTGTGAATAAAATTATTTCATTGCTGTGTCATTCAGTGAGAAAATAAGAAAATGGAGATGAGAGTAGGTAGAACAAAAACTTCCAAGCACAGGCTTGTATTTGAAAGATGGTTAACTTACAGAAATAGAAGACAAATGTGAAATGAGGGGTAAAAGAAAGATAAAATCTGATGTAGGGAAGTGATAGCCTAGGAAAAAAGTGCAAATATCTTTGCTCCTCTTTTCCTGATCTCTGTAGTTAACATGTCTTAAAAGCAACTTGTCTAAGACTCTTTGGATTGTTTGCTGGCAACAGATTTCATAAAAACATGAGCAGAAAATGGAATCAAAGGTTGATTTTTGCCATTGTGTAGAGAAAAACAAGTCTCAGTTGTAAATAAGACCAGATATTTTTCACTGCTTCAGCTATCGTTTTGGTTTTTTTTCAACTGAAAAAATACGACATGGAAAAAAATCTTTTTTGGCTTTTTACGCTGTTGATCAAAATGAAGGAGTGGTGTTAGAGAAGGAAGGAAGATCAGAACAAATAGGTTCTATACAGGTGTGCATGCTCACAGTGGCTCTGTCAGTCACATTTCTTCAATCTGATCTGAAGAAAAGAAACCCATTAAACTCTCAGTGGAAAGATAACTTTTCTGATCCTTAGGTGAACAGCAAATACATACCTCCCAGGGAAGCTGGATGGTATCTTACAGCAAGGGCAGCAAACTTGCACAAGTCAGAAACCCAACATGGTTCCTTGCTGTGATGCCATCATGATTTTTTGCCTTTTCTTTTATATGCCTTTTATATACCCTTTTATATAGCTTTTATGTATCCTCAGTGCTTTTAGCATGCATACTTGTAATTCCTTAAGCCTGATAACTTAGCATAGTCCTAATATTCCATTAAGCCAGGAGACCAAACCTCCTGGAGGCCTCACAGTTGGGGCCATAAAGTCCTACGCTATCCTGAGAAACGAAGGTCCTCTCTAGAACACATCCTGTAAACTAAGATATGCCCATCCAGGGGGGAATTCCTCGGGATAGGGTGATATCATGCTATTCATTTAAGCTTCTCATTGGGGAATCTTTGATAGGTATGCTAATTTGCAAGGCCTATAAATTGTATACACGATCTATCGGGCGGATGCATTTCGGGGGGTGCATTTTGTGTGCATTTTCAGTGTGCATTTCAGCGCATTCCACCTGGACAAAGTTGTGCACCTAAAGATCCTTAAATAAATACTGAGGTAAAAACCCCTTTTCCCTTAAACTGTGTTTGGTTCTTAATTTTAAGACCAGGGAAAGGCAGCAGCTGGACTTCAGAGGCATTTCTCTGACATCTATCCCCAAGCTAAAAATTATTCAGACATTACATGTGCAGAAGAAAATGAGCTTAGCATATTTTGAAGTCTTTTGGGTCCCTCTTCTCTCCATCAGGAATCAGTGACATCCTACCACATTTCACCTTTGCCTGCCTAGTTAAACAGGTACCTTTCTTTTCAGGATAGGCCTATTATCACTCCATGTCAATGGCTTTTCTTTCTTTCTTTCTTTCTTTCTTTCTTTCTTTCTTTCTTTCTTTCTTTCTTTCTTTCTTTCTTTCTTTCTTTCTTTCTTTCTTTCTTTCTTTCTTTCTTTCTTTCTTTCTTTCTTTCTTTCTCTTTCTTTCTTTCTTTCTTTCTTTCTTTCTTTCTTTTTCTTTCTCTTTCTTTCTTTCTTTCTTTCTTTTCCTTCCTTCCTTCCTTCCTTCCTTCCTTCCTTCCTTCCTTCCTTCCTTCCTTCCTTCCTTCCTTCTCATGTTTTTTTCCTCTTTTTCCTCTACTTTTTTTGGATAGGGAGATATCTTTATGGTTTAGTATTGATACCAGTTCAGATGAGCAGTAATAAGCACACATTATTAGGAATGACTGACTTCACTCGGATACCATTGCACTGGTTGGCATACTCACTGCAATCCGAAAATTACCTTCACTTGTATAACTGTGTCCATCAAAATCATAGCATCTAAGCTAATAACTTAACAAAAATCTACAGAACAGATTAGTCTTAGATTCTCTTCACCCCTCAGCCAAACAGCCACAATAAACAACTTCTAGTGCTAAATGTGCCACTTAAGATCTTTGTACATTTTCCTTGTTCCCTCTCTGGCTATGTTTTTCTTGTCTTTTTCTGTGTGAATTCTGTCAACGCTGAAGAAAAAGAACATCTCAATCTGAACCGCCAAAGCTGTGGAAGGGCATTGAAGCAAGACCTCATCACCTATGAACTGGCAGTGAGGGATGTATACTGCATACCTAATAGCACCTGCAGAGCATCAGATTGATCACCTCCATGGCAAGTGCTGTACAAACATGTTACAAAGGAAGATAGTCCCTTCCCCACAGAAGGTTCTGCTGAAAGTCTCTCCTCTCTACCTTTTGTTCACTTTCCTATGCCCACTCCAATTACTACTGCTGCTCTTGTTCCTATTCCCTGTTGACTTTCCATTCTTCTCAGTCTCCTTATGAAAAGGAAATGATCCTTTCAGACAACTTTGTTCTACTTTTTGCTCCATTTCAAGTGCCTCGGTATGGAGCTAGTATGTTTTCTTCAGGCATCACCATGGCAGATCTCAGCTGGAGTAGGGAGGGCATAGTGTGGGGAAATGTCTCTGTGGAATCTGGTGTAGTTTGTGTTACCCTCTGAAAGTTAAAGATAAGTAAATGAGGAACAAAGAATTAATGTGTAATCCTGTAATGAGCTAAAAAAAACAAATCAAGAAACAGGACACAGGTCAGACAATCAGGGAAGAGGCAGCATGTAGGTTACACTTAGGCTGCAATTTCAATCATATTGTGATAGCTGTAAGTAAAAACAAAGAAACTCTGTCCATCAGTCATGCAAATGCAATTGCTGCAGCAATGAAAGCTGACTTTTTTTTTCCCTCAGAAAGGACGTAATTATTAATGAGTCTTTGATGAGTGCTTTTAGCAATGAAGCCCCTTTTGGCCTCCTTGAGTACAATTGCTCTGAAATTGCAGCTTTGCACCTTGCAAGGAACAGTGAAGGAATGAATTTTGACAAACTTACTCAATACCTCAGTTGGGAAATTTTGGAGGATAAGACACATGGGTGTTTTTAGTGGTAAAAATGTCTAATCAGTTCTTTAATCCCAAAGCTAGAAGCCAAAACCTCCAGCTTTCAGGAAGTGAAAGAAAGAGCTAGAGGCTTGGTTTTTGGCTTACAAACGCTTTTCCATTGAGATTATTGGGGAAAAAGTAGAAAAGTATTTTAAGGACTTGAGCCTTTGCTGGTTTGCTGTTTTTATGCTAAATTCTGGGAACTACATTAAAACATGATAAGTTCACTGACTGCTGGGAATATTGCACACTAACACGAGTGAACAAATGCAATATATTTCCTCACATGGTTAATTTATATTGTCAAGGGCAGTACAGCTTTAATCTGTAGTCTTTAGTCTTCATCTCCTTGATCCCTGAGATGGGCCACTGACAATAGTTTCCATGTTAAAGTAAAATCTCTGCTGAGAACAGACTTGGAAGTAGAAGACTGTGTGATTTAGCATGCAGAATGATCCAGATGATGGATACAGCAGGAATACTTTGCAGAAGGAACAAGAAGACTGAAAAGCTCATGTTGAGGTGTTGGGGTCCCTCCCCCTGCCATGGAACCCTGGGAGATGGGCCCTGGGGGGAGACATGGGGTTTCCCTGCCCCTGGTCAGCTTCATTCCCCATTGGTTGGTTTGGATTCCCTGGTGTGGCCAAGGACCCTCGGGTCCCGTGACTGCGGGGTTCCTGAGCTGAGCCCCGGCCATGCGGTTGGAGAAATAAACATCTCTGAAACATCTACCACGAATCTGTCCATATATACTTCGTTTCCACAGGACTCCTGGTTTGAAATATGCTTGTTGCAGTAATCCCCGCTACAACATTGAGGTACTGTGATATTACAGCAACATACAAAAAGTAAACAGGTACTGGGGCAAGAGGGGATTAAAGAGATGCTTCTTTTCTTTCCTTTTGTTAGACAACTTCAGAACTCTTTAGGATGAAGGTTTCACAGAATAAGAGTATTCTGATTTGGAAGGGACACACAAGGGCCATCAAATCCAGCTCTGTAGTGAACGGCCCATACAGGGATCAAACCCACAACCTTGGCATCATCAGCACCATGCTCTGACTAGCTGACCTAACGTTTGTATGGTAATCTAGCTGTATGTATACTATAACTTCAGAAAAAGTGTTTCTTGGAGATTGCTAGCGTGTGTTCAATTTATCCTTTTTTTTTCCTGCATGAAGAAAAGCTGATAAGGAACATCTTTGTTCAGGAATAAAAGACACTTGAAGGCTTACGAAAAATATCAGAATTAAAATTTAATACAAATTTTTCATACCAAAAAAATAATATATTTTACCTAATTTTTCCATTTCATTGTTCACAGTTAATTTCTCCAGAACTAGAAGCTAGTATGTTTACGAGTAATTTTTTTTCCCCCTAATATCACAAGTATTCTTTTGAAGAAGTTTTGTTCCTGTTGCTAGACTCCAAGTCCTCCACATATCCCTGCTGTTCAGGTACCTGTAAATATGGTTTTCTGAGCATGTTTACTGTGTGGGGCAGAATATGTCATCAAGTGTCTCTTTCAGTAAAATGATGGTTTTGACTGAGGCTGCATTTCCCTCTGTTGTTTGGTGCACTATGGTGCCTGTTTTTTTAAGTACAGCATGTACCACTATGGCAGCATCCATTGGGGGAAAAAAACCAGAACAAATTGTAACTTCAGTCAGTGGTTTGACTGGGAGAAAAAAAATGTGAACCTTTGGCATATTGGAAATAAGTTCCTGGGATACCAGTGCATCTGCAAAGGAAAATAACCTGACTCACAAAACAAGGATATTGTATGTTGTATATTGCATGTGCTGTACAATGTACATACATATACATTGTTGTATATGTATATTGGTTTGTTCTAGGTAAAATTAACTCAAAATATCGTTCTGAAGATCAAATTTTGAAGAGGTGTCAAAAGAAATACACTTAACTGTAGATACAAAGATCCTGCTGGCAAGGATTTTTTTGCTATTTTCTAAGCCTGTGAGAGACTTTTCTCTCTCACAAAAGATAGTAGCAGAGTTCTGTAAACAACCAAACACCTGCAACCTTGAAAAGTCTTGTTTATGGTATAGTACAAAAATATTTTGACAATGGATGTTTTAGGATTTTTGCCAATCACCCCAAGGGGTGGCTGATCCTTTATCCAATTAGACTATGAAGAAAAAAGTCTATAAAAGAGTTTGTAAAATAATTAAATAAATCAATCTTGCTGCACAATTCCTGCCTGCTGGATCTTCTCTCCTCCTCCCTACGGCTGCAGGACACAGTAATATACCCCAGGGTTGCAGTAATACTTAACTTCTGTCTAATTACTTGATATACCACTAGGAATTGGATGAAAGGACTTTTAAAACTATTTCCATTCTGTGTTGCCATGCTAGAACTGAAAATAAGTTTTGGAAGTGATTCTTACGTGCTCTTTGATAAAAGGAAATTGATATAAATATACTTAAAATATACTGCTCCAAACTTGGTATTGTGACTTTTGTGCTAAAAAAAGCAGTGTCTTGATGGCAGCATCTTTTACCTATCAAGAGAAAGAGTAATTTCTTGACTCTATAGAAATCAAACCTTGAGGAACAGCTGCAGTTAAAAGCCTTACTGGCTTTGGAAGCAGCTCCTTAGTAAAGCTTATAGTACTGCTTTAACCTTTGAAAACTGCTTTAAATGTTTTAAAATAAGATTGAGTCAAGTACTTCAGAATATATTTTAGAGAAAAATTTTACTTAAGCAAAGGAATGAAAAAGATGCAATTAAGTTAACAGTAAGTCTTCTATCTGGAACTTTTTTTTTTTGGGAACTATAAGACTGTAGAGGAGTTGACTTGCTCAATTCTTATTCCCTTCAGCTCTCATCTAAAATTATAAATAAAAAGTAGAATATGCCAGTTGATGCTTCTGATAAGGTAGGGAAACATAGAATTTTATGAAAAGACAGAAACAGATTTAAACTTTGAAGGTAGCCGCAATCCCTCTGTTATTAGAGGAGCAACTTGTCTCAGGGCCTTAATTCTGTAGTATTTCTTGTCCTGTACTATCAGTGGGGGAATAGGAGAGTCCTTAGCAATAAACTCAGTTCCAGCTATAGCTCTTTCTCAGGGGGAAACCACACTGTGACTTTTCTGACAACGCAGAGTGTAGCAGAGGGCAAGTTTCACGGCTACTGCTGCACTATAAATATACTGTATTACTCGGTTGATGGGATACTCTTCCAGTCAGGTAGAAACTAGTCTTGGTGTTTAAATACCACTGTCATCTGAAGAAGATATAAAAGTATGGATAATGGACATAGCTTAGAAACTAACAGAGCAATATATACAACCAGGAGTCCTTACTTTTTTTGTGAATGGAAGCTGATATTTTATTAATTGGGAAAATTACAGATTTTGCAGTCTTCTCTGAAGAAACATGGCCTTAAGCTAAATCAAGAGGTCTTCTGAACATTTTGGCGGTACATTTCCACTGAAACAGCTAGCTGCAGTTAACCAGCAAACACATGCAACCATAGCAAGAAAATTTGTAATCACTCTAATGCTTAGAGGATGAACTGCTGCTGTAAAGCAGGCCCCAGAGCACAGAATCAAGAGTACAAGTATTCACTGAATTGAAAGTATTCTCTTTTTTCACTAGCGCTTTTGCATATGTTGTGCTTTTGGGACTAGGTGAACCTGGTTTGTACAAGCAGACTGTGCTTTGTCTTAATTATAATTTTGTATTCTGTTCATGGGAGAGAATATGGGGTAAAGCTGAGGAATCTGTGGAATAGCTTCTTGAGAAATAGAAGCTATGAAAGGATCTACTGTCTCCAACTCATTTTCACAGCACCACTCAAAACGTTGAATCATTACTCAGATAGTCCTTGGCAGGAAATTAACACAGAGAAACTTATTTCTCCGTGTAGACTGAAACTTTTACTGCCAACGTGTACATGCTAATGATCTACTGACTGATATTTGGAAGAAAGTAATCCATAAACAATACTTGATTTCCACTGATCCTGGTGTGAAGTCCTAAGCTACTTTTATTGTCAAGCCTTATGCTTAGAGAGTAAGCAAAGTAGCAGGTCAGAAAATGGCTTTTTTTCCCAAAGAGTCAGAGAGACTGGGAAATTGTGAAGGGATTTTCTCATAGAAAATATCAGCTTCAGCAAAGAGAGGAAATAATGCTGATCCTGAAATATCACAAGGATACTTTAAAGGAGTTGCACTGGAAATCTGTGTCCTCTTCCACTGGGAGTCATCTTTGCCAGGTTATTTCCCATGAGGTATTTCCCTCTCTTCTCTTTCCAGTGTCTCAGGGCCAGAGAACATATTCTACAGAAGAGAATGAGGATACTGAAATAGTTGAACTAAAACTCCTCTGTAGAATGATGACAGCTTATTCAAATCTGCTATGGGTTTAGATGCTCTGTTTTTTGGCAAAGACTTTGGAAAGCAGACGCTTTCATATTTTGCTTCAAAGTATTTCCACAGAACATTTTCCCTGTCTTTATTAGAAAGTGACAAGTATGTTAAATTTGTTATCAGAATTTACTTTATTCAGAACATAATTTACTGTTTGACTTAAACTTCACTTAAAAATGCTATATTTTCTGGGTTAAATTTCTATTTCACCTTAACTTTATTTTCTGGCTTACATTCCTTAAACTGATACATTTTTATACATAAAATGTCTATCTGCTTAAATATTCTTATTTACATAGTTGTAAAAAATAGAGGCAGATGGAACCCTCTTGCTGTTTGCAAACAATGATGTTTGATGACGAATGCACAACATTGTCATCCAAAATTGCTGTTTATGGTGAACTGCAGCCTTTAATAAGAACTTGCTGTGTATGTTGAACAGTGTCCCGGATTTCTGTAAAATGCTTCAATAAACTTGTCACGCAGATTTCTCTCCCTCCTGGAAAAGACAACTTAATGCCTCCTCTATGTTCACCTCTGTTTTGGATTTATCAGTGGAGGCATGCATGTGTATATACACGCTAGAAGGTTTTTATGAATTGTATAGTTATTGTTATTTCCCCTCATACAGAGAGCAAAAAAGCTCCTTTCAGCCTGACTGAATTTTAATTCTGTTTCAGAGAATAACAGAACAGGAAAGCATCAGTCAGACTCTGAGAGAGCATGTTGTGGGTGTCCTGTATAATCTGTGTGGCTGTGGGTGGCAGAGTCTAGACTTAAGTAACTCTTAGAACAACCTGATTTGTCTCCCATAACCTTGCTTTTTGTGTTTGGAGGATTTTATCAACTGTAAACTCCTTGGGTTAGGGTTTTCCATGCTGTGCATGTGCCTCCAGCAGTTTGTATCCAGCAATTTTTTGTGAAAGCTTCAGACCAACATGGCACAGTTATTTATAAGATGATGATAAGGGGGAGATACGTTTAGTTCACTTGAAAGAATAAATCTGAAAATATTTTTAAGAACCACCAGCAGTGTTCTTTCCTTTTCTCAATCCACCAAACCCTGTTTTAGTGCCAGCACTTGAGGTGGTAAATCATTACCTGCAACTGTTCTCTTTATTTCCAGAAAAAACAACCCACTTTTAGCCATGTCAAAAGCCTCTGAAAAAGACTTTTTGAGCATGATACAAAAAGCTTTTTCATCAGGGCACCAGAATTCTCCAGATATGATGAGCTTTCCTTACACCTTGGCCTATTTGATAATATTTGCCTTTATGATCACACTGCTTCGAACTATCCAGTCTTGTGTGACAAAGTGTAGCCCAGATACCTGAGCCCTGGTGGGGTGGGGAGGTAAGATGGAAGCAGCTTTAGAAATTGTGGGCTAAGATGTCACCTCTCCCATGCTTTCCACCCTTTAGCCCTAAGGAGGAACAGATACAGAGGAGGTGTGAGCTCAAGATGGTGGTGGAGGTAGGTGTAGGGTATAAGGGTACTGGGGCAGAGACATGAAGGTACTGGGAACTGGAGATGAAAACAGAAGAGTGGGGAGGTTATAGAGATAGGATGACATGAATTAGATGCTCACTGCATAGGGAAGGGAAGCTAAAGCTGAGATTTTCGGAGTTACTTTAATTATTTGTTTTCTATTTTTTCTTCTCACTGTAATGATCATTGAAACATGATGGTGTCCTGAACACCTGTTTCACATAATAGCAGCCTCTTATTCATCTCCTAATCCAATGAGAGGCAGTTTCAGCCTCTTGAGAACACCTCTAGAAATTTCCTTTTCACAGCAACACTTCCTTCATGTCACCTAACAGCCTTGTTCCTTGGACAATAAGCTGAGCCAGTATTGCACCACTTGGTAGCATATTATGAGCCCAGCTGCTCTATCCAGGACAGTAGGAACAGAATATTCAGAACATGAGAGTTGACATGCTGGGGATAGTTTAGCTTCCTTCATAATGTGGGATCAGCTAGGAATTTTTTTCATTGAAATAATTGCAAGTACATTTCTAATTTTGTGCCAAAGGCGCTGTTTCCTTCTTGGCTTAAATAGATATGTATTTATTTTTTATTATTCAGACAAAGACTGCACTGTACGGACTACTTCCCTACAATAACATCTCTCCCATGCCTTTCCACTAATTTTTTCAGGTTGTTCTTTCTGGTTTTGGAATGAACCCAAGTTTGTGTGTGCATTCCTGTCGTATTTGGCAGGGGAGATGAGAAGAGGTTGTGCCTTCTGTGTAAGTGACCAGCTGGATCTCTGCCAGGGGCTGGATGAGAGTTTATCAGTCAGAATTAAAGGGAAGTCAGGGACAGGTGACTCTGAACAAGGAAGACAGAGTGGATGAGACCCTCTATATACAGATAGGAGCAGACACATTCACAAGCCCTGGTCCTCATGGGGGACTTCAGCCGCCCCAATACCTGTTAGAGGGATAACACAGCAGGGCACAAACAATCCAGGAGATTCCTGGAAGGTGTTGATGATAACTTTTTTGTCCAAGTGATAGAGGAGCCAACAAGGAGGGGTGTTATGCTGGCCTTTATTCTTAACAGCAAGGGGCTGGTGGTGAATGTAGTCCTCCAAGGCAGCCTTGGCTGCAGTGACTGTGAAATGATGGAGTTTGAGGTCCTTAGGGCAGCAGAAGGGGACACAGCAAACTCTCCGCCCTGGTCTTCAGGAGAGAAGGCTTTGGCCTCATTAGGGATTTTCTTGGTAGAGTACCATGGGATAAAGCACTGTAGGAAAGAGGGGCCAAAGAAAGCTCGTTGATATTCAAGGATCAACTCCTCTGGGCTCAGGAGCAATGTATCCCAAGGAAAAGGAAGTCAGGTAAAAATGTCAGGAGGTCTGCTTGGATGAGCAAGGAGCTCCTGAACAAGCTCAAACATAGAAAGGAAGCTTACAGAGGGTGGAAGAAAGGACAAGTAGCCTGCGAGGAATACAGAGAGATTGTCCAAACAAAGGGATTGGGTTAGGAAAGTTAAAGATTGGATAGAATTAAACCTGCCCAGGGATGTCAAGGGCAAAAAGAAAAGCTTCTAGATGCATGTTGGTGATAAAAAGAAGACTAAGAAAATGAGGGGCTTCTCTGGAGGGGAACAAGAGACCTGGTAACCCAGGATAAGGAGAAGCTTGAGGTACTCAATAACTTTTTTGCCCTTGTCTTCACCAGCAAGTACTCCAGACACACTGCCCAAGATGCAGAAGTCAGAGGAAGGAACTGGAAGAATGAAAAACCATCTACTGTAGGAGAAGATCAGATTTGAGAAGATCTAAGGAACACTGGAAAACCTTTGAAAAGATCTAAGGTGCACAACTATGGGACCTGATGAGATGCATCTCTGGGTCCTGAGGGAACTGGCAGATTGTTACAGTGAGGATACTGCAACATGTGTATCAGACAATGAGGCCCGTGGAAAAGAAATATATATGGACAGATTCTTGGTAGATGTTTCAGAGATGTTTATTTCTCCAGCCGCGTGGCTGGAGCTCTGCTGAGGAACTGTTACAGTCACGGGACCCGAGGGTCCTTGCCCACGCAGGGAACACAAAACAACCACTGGGGAACGAGACTGACCAGGGGCAGGGAAACCCTGTGCCTCCCCCCCAGGGCCCATCTCCCAGGGCTACATGGCAGGGGGAGGAGACCCTGACATTTCACCCGTTTATTTTTAACAAAAAGAGATTTAAAACTTAGCACTGAAAACAACTGGATAAACATAACAAGGACAGTTTCAAAACATAACAAGCCACCTTCCTGAGTCTTTAAATGTCCAAACAGATTCTCTGGAACATTTTAAGGCTGACAGAAGGGAGACAGGACTCTCCGAGCATGCTTTGTTGGAACTCTAAACAACAATAGTTAATTTTTCCCTCCCCCTCTTCACCCCCCACTTGGCATTGGAAAGAGATTTTTGGGGGAACAATCGGCAAAGGCATGGTTTTTGTGAGGGAAACCATGGGTGAAAAAACGGATTAGGAATACACTGGGGGTAATAGGATGTAGGGTAAAAGGGAAAGGTGGGATTAGGAAAGGGAGACTGTAGGGGGGGCTTATAATGGAGATATTGTCTCAAATGACTACGATTTTTAGCATATATACTGTCTTTCATAAAAACACCATCAGGCCCAGTGACCTCTGCTTGTAACCCTTTTCTACTTTGTATAATTTTGAACTCTACTACTTCTCCATCTCCTAAGCTTGGGATGTATTTTTCAGGGTTATTCTTTTTAATAGCAGTTCTATGAACGAATATGTCTTGCTGGTTGTCACATCTTGTTATAAAACCATAATTTTGTTTAACATTATACCATTTTACTATTCCTAAAACCTTAGCTACGATGATTTTTCCCTTTTTCCGAGTGGCTGCTGTTTTCTGTCTCGCTGCATTTTTGCTTTCTCTTTCTCTTCCGCTCGCTCCTGTATTGGATCTGCCAGGGCTGTCAGTGCTGCCGGGGCTGTTGGGGCTGCTCGTGCCTGTGCGCTCTTCCCGGGGTCGCATTTGGGGCCGCACAGGCCGGGCCGGGCCACGCCACTCAACTCCCCACGTGCCGCCGCCTCCTCTGGTCACAGCTTTGCTGCCACTGCCTGGGGCCACGCCCACGTCTCGGCTGGGCCCCTGAGCGGTGCTCCCCCCGCGCCCCGCTAGGCACGGCTCTACTCTGCCACCACCGCCCGCACGCCACTCCTCTCATGGGGCTCGCTCCACCACACGCTGCATGGAGCCAGGTGGGCTCCCACCATGTCTCGCTCCGCTGCCGACACTGCAGCTCGTGTCACTCCGCCCGCACGAGGGAACTGCCTCGCTGCTGCTTGCAGAGTGCTCGGTCCACGTGGCCTGGGTCACACGGTCCCTGAAGCAGTTTTCACTTAGCAAGAACACAGCTGACATTGTTCAACAGTCTCGGTAATTAAATAATATTCACAAAAATATTCTTCCATCGGCATATATTTTGACTCAGAAATTAACTGTGTCCAAACTGTCTTCCAAAAGTCTTTGGTAAGAATCAAATCCCAAGAACCATAGAAAAAGTTCTTAAACAACCATGAAAGGAAATGTTTCAGTTCCTTTTGAGCTTGAATTAAGCTAAAATTTACAAATCGTTGTTCAAGAATCTTTTCAAGTTTAAGATAAATGTCCATATGCGGCTCTGAGAGCCAGGAGTCTTTCCACGGTTCCTCCATAGTTTAGAGATGGAACAGCAAAACAAAACAAGAAGAGAAATCCAGGGTTTACCCACAAATCAGTCACTGTCCTTAGGGATCGGGGATCGTTCTGCCCGCAATTCTCTACCATTTGTTACAGCAGGGATACTGCAACAAGTGTATCAGTCAACAAGGCCCGTGGAAAAGAAGTATATGTGGACTGATTCTTGATAGATGTTTCAGAGAGATGTTTATTTCTCCAGCCGCATGGCCGGGGCTCAGCCGAGGAACTGTTGCAATCATGGGACCCAAGGGTCCTTGCCCACGCAGGGGAACATAAAACAACCAGTGGGGAACAAGGCTGACGAGGGGCTAGGGAAACCCCGTGTCTCCCCCCCAGGGCCCCTCTCCAGGACCACATGACAGGGGGGAAGGGACCCCAACAGCAGATGAAGTACCTAAACTACTATCCCTCCTATTTGAGAAGTTGCAGCAGTCTGGTGAAGTTCCTATCAACTGGAAAAGAGGAAACATAACCTCCACTTTTAAAAGGGAAAAAAGGAAGATCAAGGGAACCACAGGTCAGCCAGTTTCTCCTCTGTGACTTACAAGATCATGGAGCAGATCCTCCTGGAATCCATGCTAAGATATATTGAAAGCAAAGATGTTATTTGTGACAGCCAACATGGCTTCACTAAGGGCAAATCATGGTCGACAAATCTGCTGGCCTTCTATGCTGGAGCTATAACATTGGTGGATGAAGTGTGAGAGACTGGAATGTTAATGACTCAAAACAGCTAGCTATTTGCAAAAGCAGCAGGTGCTTTGCTGATGTGCAAGGTCACAACGCAGGTGCAGAGGAGGTACATGCCTACACTGGAACTTACAAGCTGGGTTTTGAGCCAGAGAAGGGAGAAGTCTGATACAAAGCAGATCCTGCAAGTGCTTTTTATCATGTCAGTGTCCTTCCTTACACAAGTGGCTTAGCTGTAAAACCCTCCCCAACCCCAGGAAGGTCATATTCACACAGAACTTTCACATTTACACGTAGGCCTGAGGCTATCCATCCTTTCTGATGTAGCATAACTGGCTCAGCATACGGATGTGAGAGGCGAGTCATAAATCATCAAAGACACCCGAAGTTCCCCCAAACTCATTTCTGGGGCTTTCCACCAGAGGACTGCACGTGATCCGGAGCATTGCAGCAGATCCACAGTGCTGCAAAAGACAGTGTAAAACTCCCCCCACAGGGGAGGTGCTTGGCCATTCCATCTAAACCCAAATGTGTATTAACCCACTGAACTTTGTGTTTTGTGGGCTTTCCCCCACCCCCCAAGGAGCAAGACTGTGACCATCACTTTGACCAGACAGCAAAATTGCAACAATCAAGTCTTGTTGCTGGATCCACAGGTGGTGATATCTTTCTACTCTTATCCTTTTTTCTCTTTCTTTCTTTTCCTTATAGATTTTCTTAAGTGTTATTTTTATGCTTTTATATTGCTATATATTACTATAGATAATAATAACCAAAATGGCTACGTTCCTCCTTTCCATTGCAACCAAATTGTTCTAAAATAATTCTTACCTATACATATTTTTAGGTATACCCATCATTCAGTGTAATTTCATTCTATGCTGCCCCAAGGGATCCATTAACAAGGACTTGAGTTATCCTCCCATTCAAGGGCGGGTCATAACATAAAGGAAGGGCAATAGATGTCATCAGAAACAGAGAGGGACTTTTTACCAAGGCCTATAGTGATTGGTTAAGGGGTAATTGCTTTAAACTAAAATTTGATTTTGATTAGATAGTAGGAAGAAACTCTTCACTCAAGGAACTGGTTATCCAGAGAAGTTGTGGACTTCTGTTTCTGTGTCTATCCCTGGCAGTGTTCAAGGCTAGGCTGGATGGGGCTTTGTGCAACATGGGCTAGTGGAAGGTGTCTCTGTCCATGACAGGGGGTTGGAACTAGCTGATCTTTAAGGTCTCTTACAACTCAAACCATTCTATAATTCAATGACTTTTCGTTAGGAACTGTCAGCTTTATTTACTTGCATATGTCATTCTTCTGTCAACTTTTTAAGTTGCTTTTTAGGGCCCCTCTAAGCATTCCTTAGCTGGTTTGGGTTTGTTTTTTTCACCTGGTATATGCTTGTTCCTTGGTTCTTTATGAAGGAAAGAATTAATCTATCTGTGTTTCCTTCCAGTGCCTAAAGCCAAGCAAAATTTCCTGCTGTCTTGATTCTTTCATGCTGCATTTTTGAGTCTGTAGTGGCTTGCAGTCTACGCCTGCTTCTGCACCTTTTCATTTAACTTGAGCATTTTCACTGGTTTTATTTGTACTTCTCTGTCTCCTGGGATTTCCAGTGCATGGATATTGCCTAACGCAAAATAAATTTTTCTCCGAGTTTGATTGCTTGATTGCTTCTTTTGGCTAGTTCTGTGTGTATTTTTGTTCGTGTGTCCCATTTTCAAGCACACGTTGCTAGGGAAATGGTGTTCCTATAATCTCTACCAGCGGCATTCATTATTGTATTTAAATACTGAGCTTAAATAGACAGTAAGATTCTATTTTGTCTCCAGATGAAATGGGGGAACTGATCTGGAAACCGTAAACCAAATTATTTTTATGTTTACATATTGTACTTAAAATCCGATATCCTGATTTTGTTCCTTCCCATGCAGTTTCTCTGCAGATGTATCTTATGTACAGATTGTGTGCAAAAGGCGGAAGTGGAAAGACCAATTTTTCTGGAAAATTCTATTAAAAATTATTTTTTTTTTTAAGTTTACATTTATTATTTATATAAAAGGTGTTCTCTGTTGTATTAGCTTTTCTTTGGAAGTCCTTCCGTATCTAGTAAGGGGAAACTTTGCTTTAAGCAGTTCTACCATACATTTTGGTAAAATTCTGTGGGGTAAGTCACTATAGATTTTAATTTACAGATATACATCTGGTTGTTAGCAATGCTACAGCACTCTTGTGGAAAGGCTTTCTTATCTTCCACTTAAGAATACATTCTTAATATTGTGAGTGTTGCCGCCTGGCATCAATGTAATTGAAATACTGATCAATTTTTTTTTCTGTGTTTGTAAAAAATGTGCAAGTTCTTCAAATGAAAAAAATATATTGAATTCACTTCTTTTCATAGCATCATAGAATGGTTCGTATTGGTAGGGACTTTTAAAGGTCATCTAGTCCAAACCCCTTGTCGTTGGACACCTTCAACCACATCAAATTGCTCAGAGCTCTGTCCAAGCTGACCTTGAATGTTTCAGGGATGGGGCATCTAGAACCTCTCTTGGCAACCTGTTGTGCCCTAGTTAAATTGGAAATGCATGTTCCTAGGATGACAAGCAATGATCAAAAACCAACAAAAGGAAGAGTGCAGGTCTTCTGCAGGTATGTGATGTACGGTATATGACATCTATCATTCTCCTCCTTTACTTTTGTCCTTCATACCAATATAGTCTGCCACATGTCAGCTTCCTCTAGCCACAGGACATTGCCATTACCACATTACACTTCTTCTAGTTATGTTCCTTCTCACAATAGAGGAACAGAGAAGGATAAGAAAAAAATCTAATCACTTATAAAATGGGCTAGACAACATATTGAAAGGGATTAAATTGCATGATCCCCACATTTATTGGGTGGAGTTGGATTTGAGGATTGAGGCAGCATCTTCTCATCTGGTATCTAGCTCATCTACCCTCCCAAATGAGAAATTGTGAAATTATAGCAGCACTAGAACCAGAAAGTGGAACTATGTTGCTAGAATTCTTGCTTCCCAAAACCTGACAATGTTGAGGTCATCTGACAGAGGGGTCTGGCTAGGACATGAAAAGGCTAAACTGGGTCTCCCTTGCAAGCACCTTCCTGCCCCACCAGTTCTCTGGTGTAAGGAATAGGGCAGAGCCAGACAATTCAAATACAACCTGTTATTGAACCCACTTTTAGCACAAGTGTTCAGCACATGTTTGCTCAGCAGCAACACATACAGCTACAAAAACAGTGCTGAGGCTTTGAGAAGCTTATATGTAAAATGTATTGGCCTGGCTTTTGTTCTGGCAATTTCTAAATGCCACAGCTAGCTGTGCTGTGTTTGAAATGCACCCATGAAGATTACATATAAAACATGTGTAGGCATGCAATGTCGGGGCCAATGTGCTTCCAGGAATTCTGTGGCCAACAGCCCTATTTGAGGCACAGTTCCTGTTTTGTCCACTAACACCCGTCCTCTAAGCTTCCAGATAGCCTAGTGTAAACATGTATATGGATCCCAGTGGCTGTATTAGACTGCAAAGATACTGTGCTCATTTGTATTTCCCAACCTTAGGTGCTTAAATGTGCAACCTAGCCCTTAAATTTGATTATTCTTTGTGTAGAGGTATGTTCTATATTCTTCTGTCTACTTTCCTTCAGCACTAGTGCAATGAACAAAACCCAAAAGGCTACTAACCAAATCTTACTAAAAACAACCAAAAAAAAAAAACCCAAAGTAAAAAAGAAATTGAGCATAAACTTCCAGACTTCAGTGGTATCTTTACAGTTAATAAAAATTTTCTGTGCCAAGTGCCTAAGTTTCATGAACTCTACGTTTCATTTGAGTTCTATAATTTCATAGGTTTATATAAAGATGTGCAGAGGTAAAATAGTTTAACTCTTAGTTTGAATTTTAAAACAGCTTAATTTAAGAAAATGTTCATATCTTGATAATGAGATTAGGGTTTAGGGGGAGAGTTGTTTGTTTCTGGGTTTGTTGTTTTCTGCTTTTGTTTCTAGGGTGGGGTTTTTCATTTCGGTTGGATTTTTTGTTTTGCTTTGTTTTACTAGCTGCTGCCAAATACTAATGTCATTGCTTGGATTTCAAAAAAAAAAGAACAAATTTGTGGTAATTTTAACTTTGTATAATGGGAAAAATTTCACTTGGGGGGCTTATGTCTACTATTCAGCTCAATTAGAGTTGAACAGACACAGCAATTCATAATTCCTGGAGGGAAAGCAAGCTTCTGTTTCAATAACATGGATTCAAAGGGTTTTGTCTCCAGAACGATCTCCCAGGGCATGAAATATGTTTCATTTAAATCTTAAACCTTGCTCATAATCAAGTAAAATCTGTAACAAGGTTTTGCCACTCTGATTTCTGAGGGTTTCTTTTCTCCTTCAGTGGGTTTTAAATACCTGCTAACAATAAATTGTATCTTCATGATCCAGTACAGTGAATGCATGTGCATCCACAAGTGTTTTTGTGTGCATATGTGCCTAAACGTGGTTTCAATGACTGGGCCAAGACTGCATGAATAGGTAAGACCTTATTTTCTAGCTCTTTGACTATATCACGGCCACGTTTACCTTGTATGAGGCAATATCTTAGCTAAGATGACTTGGTTTTTCTTAATAAGGATGACTGTGTTGGTCTCTCCATCAGAAAACATCCCAACAGCCTTCTCAGTGAGAGCTGCCGGGCTCCATGCTGATGTCCAAAGTGATCAGCCTTGACCATTTGTCTGCATTGTCTGAACTGCTCTGTATCCTGCCTGCTGGAAACCCAGAGACCCATGCAATTTCACCAGCAGCTCTAACGAGGGGATGAATTAGGTGTAATCTCCTCAGATTTTATTCATTATTCTTTTCTGCCATCACGCAGAGGTCCAGGTGTCGTATGTCTCTTGCTACTGAACTTGCAGCTCTCCCTTCTCTACCTGCTGTTTCCTATGGATTCCTAATCAACATACATGGAGAGACAATGTTTACTGTTAGGGATCAAAAAAATGGATGAGTGATTTGGCTGCAGAAAATTCTTCAGAAAATTCCCAGATTGGTGATTTGTTTTAAGATCTAGTCCTTTAAAAATTTACTCCTCAATACTCTTCTGTTGTCACAAACCACTGAAAGACTGGAGTCGGCTGGCTTTTCTTGGTAAGAAAAGCTATGCTGGACCTCACCTCATTTTTCATTTTAAATGACACAGTCATTGGAAGCCCAGGAGAAGCATAAACTCTTTGAGGAGGTGTGCAAAAAAGAATTTATTTTTTTAAGCTAAGCTTGGCAGTGACAGTTCAGAAAGGCCTTAAGCTGCCTTGTAAGAACCCATGTCTTCTACAGAAAATGATGACAAGGGACTCGCTTTTTAAAAAGTCAGATCTTTGGGATGAGAGATATGGTACCGTGTGAGATAGAGAGCTGTGACATCCAGGAAGCACTGGGATTAATGCATTCTACATCATGACTCTTAACACTCATATTTAGTATAAACGGTAAATACCTTTTCTCCTCAGAGCTTGTGCCACAATTTGATATAAGCTTTTCACTTGGGGAATACGGTGACAGTGTAGGAATTTGGAGAGTTTAAAGGCTTCTGACAACTGTCAGTTCAGAAATCAGTGACAAGAGACATAAAAACAGTGATGTTAAATCCACAGTAATCGATAGCTTAACCTTTTGATCTTGAAATGTTTACATTTATTTTATTGTTTGATAGAAACTTACACAATTTTACACATAGACAACAAGAAACTCCTCTGAAATAGAACTCTCATGCTGAGAATTCAAAATGCTTTTTTTTTCCCTTAGGAAAATAATAAACAAAGAGCATAAGGATATTAAATGTTCCTCTATCTTCTGTTGGTGTTACTCTGCTAAATGATAACCTTAAAAAGATGTGCTTTTGACATGAGCATGAATTTCTTGACAAGAAGACAAGAAATGAGATATTTCTGGATTTTTTTTCAAGCAAATAAAGTGCCAGCTACAGCCTATCTGAATTCTAATGAAAGCATGAATGCATAGAACTATACCCTTTCCTCTACACCAGGATGCCTGAAAACTACAGCCCAAATCTTCAATTAATATGTACATGCTTAAGCACAGCTCCATGCACCACTACAGTCTGCAGAGTTGCCAACTCTCACATAAACTGTGAGTGTCATGACATTTAATATCAGTATTAAAATATCAGCTCACTGAGAACCTGGGTTTTCTTAGACATAAACAATGAGCTTTTTGTTGTAGAGAAGAATTGTGAATTAAGAATCTAAAAGTCACAGCATTCAGGGCACAGACTGAAGATATTTCTGCAGCCATATCAGCTATCTATTTTCTCATCTCTTAACACCACCTTTGATGAAATTAAATAAAAATAGAGAACTGCTTTGGGGATCCAGTACTTTACTTCTGTGTCCAAAATAAGGCAGGGTTGAATTGGTATTAGTAATTGCTTATTCTTTTTTTTTGATCCATAGAAGTTCTCTTGCACTTTCTTTAGTAAGCGCTCGTTTTTGTGCAGCTGATATCACATTTCTGCATTTCAGGGACAACATACATATATATATGTCCTATTCCTTTGAAATTTGCCCTAAGCCAGAAGGGAGTCCTGATGGAGTCCTAATTAATCCAGATGTCAGAGGAGGTGTGACTGTAGGCTAATTACAAATACTGTCCCCATATTTGCTGAAAGCCATCAAAATGACTGAGTTTCTTTATTGTGTTTATTAAATTGTGCTCAACAAGCTCTTCTGCAAATTCTCTCCACTGGTCTGGGCTTTCTCTTCAGTCTCCTTTCTTTTGCATTCTATTGTCTAGAGAAGTCTTTCATCACATTCCTGTGGGTTATTTAAATTTTTAAAACTCAAGTTCAGTTTTGGAAGTTATACTTCTGTAACACTCTTGACATGGTGGGTGATGGGACCTGTAATCAAAGCTCTCCTCTGTCATGCAAAGATGCTTTCCTAGGGCCAGATTGACTTCTGGAATTTATTGTGGATGCACAGCCTTCTAAGGTGTGTGAATGGCCTTATGAGATTATTCTGTAATTACAAACGACTTGACAGAATACAAGGTAGTGATCAGGAACTGCTTACTATAAGATGACTTTTCACTGCTGGAGTAGAAGGGGATGAATGTAAATGAGAACTCTGGTGACATATTTATGGTTAGCTTCAATGATTGTTCTTTTTTATTTCATCTAGTATTAATAACCTTCTACCACTAATGTAACCTACTGAGAAGAAAATGTAGGCATAGAGTTCACTTGTTTGATGTGTCATGTTTGTAGTGTTATGGAACTGAGTGCTAGCTCCAGGCTCTTCAGAAATAAGTGATTCATACTAAATAAGTTCTGTCTGTGCCTTGTTATTGAGGGAAATAATACTTTTCATAATTAAAAAAAAAGGTAGGGGGATGGTAGTACCTGGAAAAGTACCTGACTAACTACCTGCAGGAAAAATCTGTGTATAAAACAAGGTTAGCCCTTCCCTTAGAACTAGCACATTGCCTTGCATAGCCCACTGCTAGGAATGACAACACAATTGTTTCCCAGTGTAGCTGGCATTTCAGGCGTGTCTTTAGGAATATTTAATGATCACAACCTGCAAAAGGATATTTAGTGCCCTTCGAGACCAGAATGTATGACCCTAATTTGCCAAAGAAGATGCACCTTGATGTTTTTGGTGGATTGGGTTTTAACTTCTTAACGGTACTTGAAATTAACAACTTGAAAGTGCTTACAAATGAAAAGCCACATTTTGACCCAGTTACTCAAACTGGTGCAAGGTTGCTCACGTGGCTAATTAGCCTGAAGCTGAGATTTTTGTTTGTGAGCCTGATATAAGACAGCATTTATTAATGAAAAAGTGCAAGTTGATCTCAGTGGAACTAGTAGTTTAAGCACCTCTCTAAAAAAGAGCAGTTTTCTTTGCTTAAATACGTTTTGAAATTACAATTCTTTGATAGGATACAAATAGCCCTGAGAATACTGTTTTGGTCATAAGGTCTTTGGTCTATTTTATCTAAATTCTTGATCAAGATACCAAAACTGGTAAAGAAACTGCCCCAGGAGCTCCTTCAGATTAATAATGAATCTACTTTATTCTGGGAAGCAAAATTGCAAGAAGTGCAGAAGTTGAATTTCCATACAGGGCAGACTAAATCTGTGAAGTTCAGTCATTTACACTCCCCTATTATCTGGTCTCTAAGCCATGATTTAATGAGCTCTCTTTAACTGGGACCACAGCAATCCTCATGATGAAGTTCTCGGATGCCCCTTGGAAAAGAAGACTTGTATTCTCTCAAATAAGTCAGAATGAAAGAAATCTGCTTATCCATTGTTCTTTGAAGTCTTGTAAGACTTTCATTTACAAAAATAAACCCCCACAAAAAAACCACAAATTAAAATTCTTGTGAAGTGATTTAATGTGCAGACTGCATAGATAATCTAAATAATGGTAACAGTTAATCTGTGTGTCCAACATATCATTCTTATATAGAGCAGCCAATATGAAAAGGAACACTCATGTGCTCAGGCTTGGTGAAATTGGTTTTTTTCCAGGTTTATTTAAAATAACAGATAGGCAGTGAATGATGAAGGGAAAAAATATGTTTAAATGTAAAATTTGTAACAAACTATGTTTAAATGTAGAATTTTGCAGTGTCTATAATTTTTTAGGGTAAGAGGGCAATAGGGAGTAATTTTCCTTTTTTTGTTAAAATAATATAAGCTACAAATTTTAATAGAGAAATATTAAAAAGTTGTTGTATATGTATTTGCTGGAAAATGGAAAAAAAGCTGGGGATTCCTTGGATATAGGGTAAGAAAAATTAATGTTTTTCTTCTTGTTTGATTGGGGGAAGGTGGTTAAAGGCATGTGGTAGGTGGAAGAACCTATGAGGAGAGTTATGTTATGAATAGTTCTTCTTTAATAGATAGTTCAGGTACCCCTTTGGGTGTTTGTTTCTTGGTTCTTGCTCAAGCAGTTCAAATTGTTTTAATTAGTTCCCATCTTTTTTCCTCTGTTTTGTGTACACAGGCAAAACTAATGAAAAAGCTCTGTAGAAAGAGTGAAGGACTCAGTTCGGATGGAGGCACGAATTTTCTCTTTTTCCCTTCAGGGATAAACAGAGTGATGCCTCCAATTTTGTAATATTTATGTAAATTTTTAAAAGGATGCTATTCACGTTTCCTGAGACTATCCCAGCCTACTTCCTTCAGCCACACCAACTCTGTAATTAGTACGCTTACAAAGTTGCTTCCAAACTTTACTGCTAAGAGCAGTCAGATCTCTCTTGAATTTTCTTTTTTAACTGAACTGAAAACTGGAGACAACTGACTTTCTTAAGAAGAAACAGAAAGGATCAGCCTTCTTATATATCTATCTCTCTACATACCAATGAAAGTGAGCATGTGTGTATGTCTGAGAGAGACCTTTTTTCTTGGAAAGCAGAGATTATATCCATATCTGCAGGGTAAGAAATTTCTGTCTTCAGAGAGGAATGGACAGTGTTTTGTACAGGATCTTTTACTGCAGATAGGAAGTACGTCAGTAGTGAGGCTGGATGGGGCCTTAGGTAACTCCCTAGGGCCAGATGTTAACCATGGAGCATAGGGTGCCAAGTCTGCACCTTATGTAGGTCAGAGAACAGGGAGGGTGAAGGGACTGTTCTGCCTTCCTAAGTAAACAGATACCCCATGAAGCTTCCCAGCAGCAGAAGAACAGAATCATGGCCCAGGGGCTCTGCAAGTTTTCGTGTTGCAAATTAACTCTGTACGATGTGGAAAGCAACTTCCCAAACATATGCTGTGGGTTAGAGCCACCTTTAAAGATCTCCCAAGTCTGCTGCTGCCTCTGACAAAATGACAGTCACTCTTTCTGGGGAGAAATATTCAACAGCATGTGGTGGGGGACGCACCTTGGCTAAGGGCAAAATGCCCAGACAGCTGCTTGCTCCTTCACCCTTCCTCAGTGACAAAAGAGACTTGGCTTGTGGAAATTTAATTTTATTGCCACATAAAATAGTTTGGGGTATTGTGAAACAGAAAGAGAGGTAATAAAACACCACCCTTCCTGCTTTCACCGTCCTCTCACCCAGTCTCAGCTCTGGGACTGCCGGAACTGGCTGTGTTCAGCATGGGACAGCTCACCCTCTCCTCTCACAGACACCCCTGCAGCTGCCTGCCAGAAGCTGGGCACCTGCACCCGAGAGACATGTATAGCAGGGAAAAATGCATTAATGGGAATTCCCAAATCAAATGTGATAAGCAGTTCTGTCAGAAATGGTGCACTGCATAGCAGCATAAACGGTGTTAAAATAAATCCCCAGAAGTTACAAGAAGGTAACATTAACATTTCATGGCCTTTCCTGAGATATCCCAGAGACTGACTGAGAAAAGCACATGAAGTGTTCCCTCATTAAAAAAAAAAACAGTCACTAAAGATTGGCCTTATGTGATATGGCCAATGAAATATTTTGAAAAATATTGCTTGATATACCTAATAAGTTAAACAAAAATACTTCTCTTGAAATTAAAAAAGGAAGCTCTTCAGACTACCTGAAATCCAAAGTGATTCAGAATGCATATTAATGTAAAGCACAGGCTTAATAAACTGTTGAGAGGAAAAAAGGCGCATAGTAAAGAAAATTAGCTAGAAGAACCTTTATGAAAAGGGCAAGGGAACTGATAAAAAGATTCTGGCTTATCTCCTCATGAGAGCTCATCTGAAAGCCATTTGTCAAATAAGAACTAAAAAGGGATGTGATAAGGGATCCTAGATCTATTAAATCCGTCCTTTGGGATTTCTATACCTATTGTGCCATATCACCTCCCAATACAGAGTGAATAAAATCATATTTTAAAATGCGAAACTGCCATTTATATCAAAAATTGCAATTACATTAGAAGAGGCAGTCTCAAATGGAGACTGAAAATAGTAAAGTTTTAATAAAACTTTCAGGAAGTTTGTTAAAATTTTAGAAACAGGAAGGCCTTTGAAAAGCCTGTGGAATTGACAGCATCTGATCCATTGGCTTGTTTTCAAACCCACAGCTGAAGTCTTCAAGACGGATGCAAAACACCACTGGCACTGCCATTGCAATACTGTTTCATTGAAAGAAAAATGCATGTTTGGAATGGATGAATTTTGAAAACCCCGAACCCATACTAAATCATATTTACTTACTTGAATAATTGTAACTTTTATGACATTATTATTCGAGGACTGCAATTATGTTATGCAGTGTCTCACTGCTGAAAAACAAAATGTTTTTTAGCTATTGTGTGTCTACATCTCCACATCTATATGTGTATATATATACATCTATATATTAAGCCCTATCTCACAAAAAAGTTTGCAGCTCATGAAAAGGTTGTGATCCAGAAATCATGCAAGAAGCCCCAACTGAAAAATTTAAAAAAATTTGTTCAATTGTCAGATTGAAGATTCTAGTTTCCAATCAGCCGTTGTATATGGATATAAATGTATCTACAGCTGGGCCTCTTACTGTCAGATTTCCTTTTAGGAGATATTAAAATATACACTGCCTACAGGAATGAAGATTAATGTGCGGTCTGTTACTAAAAATGAGCCAGCCTGTATCATAAGGGTGGAAGATCCAGATAACCTGTTATCTATGATGAATGGAGTCTGCCTATGCGTCTCACAGGGTACTTGTTTTGTCATCGTAACTCATGAAAGGACTTTGACTGTGTTGAGTGGCTATTTCTACTGTTTTGAGCTATTTTGAATGATATGAATTCTGCCTGACCTTAGAGCACATAAAAAAATCTGCTTTGTATTTTTTCCGAGAAATAACATTGTGCGTCAAGACAGATTGTGGAAAACTTCAGCTCATTTTGTGGTTTATTCATAAATACTGTGACCTTCAGAAAAATCACTTAATCTACCCTCTAACTCTATTGCCCGTTTTATAAATAGTAATTCTCAATTTTAAGAGCATTTTTGAGAACACAATCTATCAGTAGTTTCAAAAAGGATGAGATACAATGATGATAAGAGACAGAAAAATGGCAAAGTAAATATTGTTTAACTTCCTGTTCTTCTTGCTGGGTCATTTTCTGTAGCTATAGAGGTGCTACTTGGAATATTCAACAAGAATACCTTAGTGCAAGGAAGTCATGTGGGTTTGGCATAGGAATTACCAGGCCAATGTCTACAGTCTGTGATTTGACAGAAGATTGGACTAGATTATCCTAAATGCCCTTCACTTCAAAATTTAGTTGATGTTAGCAGTCTCAGCTGAAAACTGAGCAAAGGCCTGTTAATATGTGAGATGGGACTATATTCCACACAGCTTTTCTTACTTTGTGTATTGTCTCCAGTTCTCCTGACCATTGCGTGGTAGAGAACAGAAAAGGAAGAACAAAGTCAAGACAGACAGAATCATAGAACACCTTGAGCTGGAAGGAACTCACAAGGATCATTGAGCCCAACTCCTTGCCCTGCACAGAACAGCCCCAAGAGTCATACCATGTGCTCAAGAGTATTGTCCAAATTCTTCTTCAACTCTTGGTGTTGTGACCAGTTTCCTGGGGAGCCTGTTCCAGTGCCCAACCACCCTCTGGGGGAAGAACCTTTTCCTTATATCCAAACTAAACCTCACTAACACAACTTCAGGCAATTCCCTCAAGTCCTGTCAGTGGTCACCAGAGAGGAGATCAGTGCCTACTCCTCCTCTCCTACTCACAAGGAAGTTGTAGACTGAGACGAGATCTCCCCTCAGTGTTCTCTTCTCCAGGCTGAACAAGACAAGTGACTTCAGCAGCTCCTTTTTATGGCTTCCACTCCAGGCCCTTCACCATCTTTGTTGGCCTCCTTTGGATACTCTCTAATAGGTTTATATCCTTCTTATCATGTGGCACCCAAAACTTCCCCCAGCACTTAAGGTGAGGCTTCCCCAGTGCAGAGCAGAGCAGGACAATCCCCTCCCTTGCCTGGCTGGTAATGCTGTGCCTGATGCCCCCCAGGACACAGGTGGCCCTCCTGGCTGCCAGGGCACTGCTGACACATATCCAACTTGCCATCAACCAGGACCCCCATGTCCCTGTCCTTGGGGCCTCTCTCCAGCCTCTTGTTCCCCAATCTGGCCATACATCCACATACACACATCCAGGTTTGCCCCATCCCAGGTGCAGAATCTGGCATTTGACCTTGTTAAAATTCATATAGTTGGTGCTTGCCCAGTCCTCTGATTTGTCCAGGTATCTCTTCACAGCCTGTCTGCCTTCAAGGGAGTCAACAGCTTCTCCCAATGTTGTATCATCTGTGAACTTACTTAGTGTACCTTTGAGACCCAAGTCATTTATGAAGATGTTGAAGAGCATAGGGCTGAGGATGGAGCCCTGCAGACCCCCACTAGTAACAGGTTGTCAGTCTGATATCACCCCATTCACTGTAACCCTTTGTGTCTGACCCGTGAGCCAGTTGCTCACGCACTGCATGATGTGTTCATCCAGCTGTGTGCTGGACATTTTGTCCAGAAGGATCCTGTGAGAGATGGTATCAAAAGCTTTACTGAAATCCAAAAAGATTACATCAACTGGCTTCTCCTTATCAGCCAGCTGAGTTACCTTTTCATAAAAAAAAATTTGACAAGCAGGACTTTCCTCTCATGAAGCCATGCTGGCAGTGACCAATGACTGCATTGTTCCAGAATAATCTTCTCCATAATTTTACAGTCACTGAAGTGAGACTGACAGACCCATAGTATCCGAGCTCATCCTTATTACCCTCCATGAAAACTGGGACAACATTAATCAGCTTCCAGCCAACTGGGACCTCTCCAGATCCCCAAAACTGTTCAAAAATCATTGAGGGCAGCCTTGGATTGACCTCAGCTAGCTCTGTGAGTATTCTTGGATGTATCCCATCAGGCCGGATAGGCTTATAGAGATTCAGCTGGAGCAGCAGATCCTGCACAAGTTCAGGGTCAACTGGGAGTTGATCATTCTCATAGGCAAGGTCAGGGCACTGGGACCTGCTTAGGCCATCATCAGTGTTGAAGGTAGAGGCAAATAAAACATTAAGCATCTCTGCCTTGTCTGTGTCCCTTTTGTTGAGGTGACCATCTTATTCCTGTATGGGACTGATGACAGTAGATTCTTTACAGGACTTTTTAAAGCCCTGGCTAAAAGGTACCAAAAAAGCATCACTAATAACACCCAAGAAAGACTGTAATTGGATTCCCAGGCTTTAAACAATAGTATTGGATAGCTGACTTAACTATGTGTCATCAAATTTTCCTTGTGCTAAAACAGGTGGAATATCGGAGGCTTAGCCTTAAGGTATTGTACTTGTTGTTAATGCTAAATTTACCATTCCAACAGCTTTTCTTAATTAGGAAGCCTAAAGGATTTGTACCTTCTAGAAAGAAAATAATACTACAACAATTCCTGTCTTGCATTTAAAATTCTAGCTTCAAAAAATCTGAAATGGTGGAGAAATTAGATAAGTAGGAAAAACATAAACTTCTACTACTAGAATTAGTTTAGAATCACTCATTTCTGGATAATCAGAGAGAAGCATGACAACATATCAAAATGTACATCAAATGTACAGAAACAGCAACCTGAATTATAAGGGAAGAAAAGGAAATGATTTTATGTTTCAAATTGAAAGAGGAAGTAAGTAACAAAAGTGAGTGAAGGCTGTGGTTCACAAATCAGGAGCCAGAGGAGGTGCTGTAACAGAGATGTCATGAAATGGGAAACGGGCTAGAGTAGATCATTGCTATTACCTGAAAGCATAGAATTACTGGAAGTTCCAATTACTGGAACAATTATTCATATAAGAAATACTATGTTCTTTCCAGGAACCTATATTTAGAATACAGAATACTGAA